>NC_050465.1:7029387-7190405 GCF_903995425.1 Onychomys torridus
TGTGTTTACCTGAGACAGGGTTTCACTAGGGGTCTGGAATTCACAGAGAACAGAGTTCCACCTGCCTCTACCTCATGAGGGCTGGAATTAAAGGTGTGCACCACTATGCCTGGCTGGACTCCTAATTTGAACCCTAGTCCTTGGCTGTTCTCAGCATTGACACTGGGTGATGAGCTTCCAATGGCTGCTGGATGGTAAGGCCTTTAAGATGAGGATGATGTCACAGCCCCACACTGAAGGTGACATCCTCACAGCCCCACACTGAAGGTGAGGATGTCCTCATATTTCCACGTTGCCCTCTCTGGCCACAGCATTCTTGGGATCCAGACCATCCATAGTCCTTGTTGGGGAAGTGAAGACTAGCATGGACTCTCTCAGTCCACCAGAAGTCCCTTCCAAGCACTTGGTTTCATTTCATAATGATATACCAGGAACCTCCTTCCCTTTAGCTCAGACAGACAGACAGACAGACAGTCATACACCAGCCTTATGCACAGCAAAACAGAATCTCCCACCACCACCACCAGAAAAAGCCCAAGACATCTCAGGAACTGCAGACATCTTTTATTAGTTCATTTAATTTCTGATAACTGTTTCCACATGTCCTGTCATCCTTTGGCCCATAGACCCAGATACTAAAAACATTCTTCAAGAAGGTATGCCTATATAAATATTGGTACAATGTGTGCCACACATCCTCAAGATCACAGAAACCTTTGCAAAGAGAAATTAAAATTAAAGCCACGTGAGAAATGATCAGGTTTCCCACTTTGGCAAAGACTAAGGACAGACAGCAGCCTCCTGTCAGCCACAATGGAGTTGAATCCCTGAGTAGAAGGGAGGGAGAAGACACGTGTCAGGGTGAACTCTGACCTCCAGGAACAAGGAAGGGCCTGCCAGGCATGAGGCCTCATCTGAGGGACCATCAGGCCAGGGGACAGGAGGGCAGTGGGACGCCGAGGCCAGCAGAGGGAGGGAGGCAGGGCTGCATTTGGCAGAGGGGTCCACGGGTGAAGACAAAAACCTTCTCTCCTATTTCCACAATAGCAGCTAAGTGACAGGGGACAAAGACTGGGTTTTATCTTCATTTATCAGGTGTTCCTGACTGACCCATACCTGCAACACTCCCATTTCCACACAGCCTTTGGCAGAAGGTGACGGGGGAAGTCCTATGTGGCACTGGTGTCCTGGGCCTGTAAGGATGGGGCCTGGAGTGGGATTCTGCATGGCAGTCAGCCCTCATCCCTCTGTACTCCAGAGTAAGACAGTCGTCTCCATGGGGACAGTCTAGGGGCCGGGTCCTTTCACAGGGGGTTTCCTATGGAGCGAGTGGCCAAAGTTCAGCTGGCCCCTGAGAGAAAGTGTGGCTGCGAGCCCTAACCCTCCAGCTGGGCCACGGCCTGCTTCAGGTCCTGCACAACGAGGTCCACGTCAGCCCTGGTGGTACTGCGGCCCACACTGAGGCGGAGTGCATTCCGGGCCACGTCCACGGGGATACCACAGCTCAGCAGCACTGGGGACGGCCTGCAGGGGAGGGGCAGGATCAGCTGCTGCTGAGGACTCGGCCCGCTTTGTGCTCACACCTCTCAGCCAGATCCTCAAGCTCAGGGTGGACGGTGTCTACTCAGTGCCTACCTCTATGACCTCCCCCAAACACTCCTCCAAGCCTACTCAAAGGTAAGCCCTCCCAAAATTCTCCCACTCTCTCTGGTACCCATTTGTGCTCCAGGAGAAGCTTGCCCAACATGTGTTTGGGAGTCAGAGTACCTTCAGGCTGATGGAGTGATAGAGGGAAGCCCTCTTAGTATGGCCCTGGCCTGGGACCTGATGGATGGTCTCCTACACTAACTCCTCAAAGTGACATGGATCAAGGCTGGGCCTTACTGTGTGTTGGCCTTCTCTACTGAGGTCAGCCTTAGCTGCCTAGGATCTGACCCACTGGGCCAGAGAGGTGGTGGGTTGGCACCCTTAGCCACCTGACCTTGCCCAGGCTTCACTATGCAGGAGCTCACCTCCCTTCTCTCTAGGTCCTGACCCAAACCAGTATAAACTCTTTCAGGGGTCCCAGAACCAAGTGCAGTGGAGACTTGCTGGTGTTGTTCCATATCAGAATGAGATGCAAGTCCCCAGAAAGCGGTCTGGAGTGGCCCTTTCTCTGAGAATCACAACAGGAGAGGCCATTACAGTGTTTCTGCATGCAGAGCCCTGCCCTGGCCCTGCGCCACCCCCAGTGAACTTCATACCTGAACAATTAATTCCATCCTCAGCACTGTCTAGGTCTGTGGCTCTCACTCCCCTGCTTGATGACAGATAGATACGAGAGCCCAAAGGACCTCCATCAATAAGAGAAGAGTCCACAGTCACATGGGAGCTCCTCCTGCCCTGCCTCTCTCTAGCCGGACCTGGGAGAGGGTCACCCATGGCCATGCCCTCCTCTCTAATTTTCTCACCATCTACCTTCCCTTCCAGCTTGGCCTGCCAGGACCCCCAGGGCCACCAGGTCCTCAGGGCCCCCCAGGCCCCTTTATCCCATCTGAAGTTCTGCTGAAGGAGTTCCCAGCTCTTGCTGAAAGGTAAGGGTACCACCCTGTGGGCACACGCTCCATGGTAAACCAGCAGGGCAACTCTAAAGGGCAGACTCCAGCACCCGCTGGAGCTTGCTGCAGACAGTGTGAAGGGCAAATAGCAGCTGCAGGGCCAGGCAGGAGTGGCCCCAGGGACCTCACGGGGGCTGTCAGCCTCAGTCCCCACGCTCCAGGGCCACGGGCGGGAGGGCAGAGTGGTCCACTGACCGCTCTGTGTCAGGCGCGGTGCTGCAGCGGGAAAAGCACGGAGGCCCAAGCACTGCACCAGCGACTTCACCACCACCAGCCTCGGGCAGCCCCTCCCGGGGCCCGGCCGCCCAGGAGCCGTGACAACGACCAGGACCCCAGGGGCTGTGTTGGCGCTGCTGGCTGCGACCCTGGCCCAGGGGCCCACGGGCGCCACGCGTGGAGGCTGCGTTCCACTGTCGTCTGCGCCGGGTGCGCAGGTGGAGCGCGCGCACATTCACGAGCTCGGGTCTACTACCTGGTGAGTGGGGGCGGCTAGGCGGGTGGAGCTGGGCGGGACCCTGGGTGACCTCGTCTGTGTGTGCTCCTTAGCCCAACGTCGAGGGAGCCTTCCGCCGGGGCCCAGGCTTGAACCTGACTAGCGGCACAGTACACCGCACGCCAGTGGCTGGCTTCTATGCTCTCGCTGCCACTCTGCACGTGGGTGAGGCCCGGGGGCGTGGTGGTGGGGCGCCTGCCGCCTGGCCTTGCGAAGCACACACGTGACCACCTTGTCCTCGCTGCAGCACTCACAGAGCAGCCGAGGAGAGGACCACCGCGACCTCGGGACCGTCTGCGCCTGCTGATCTGCATCCAGTCTCTCTGCCAGCACAACGCGTGAGTGGCCGCTGCAGCCTGGCCCCCTGGCAGCATAGAGAGCCTCCTCCATTCCCACTACCACTGGGGCGTGGGGGACCCCTGACTCCATCATGCCCAAACAGGACCCTCTCAGTTCTGCCTCCTTTCTGAGCCTTCCTGACACCAGGACTCCCATTCAGAGGGCAGAGGGAGTCATATCTGGAGGGGCTTTGGGGAGAATTCCACAAGCCCTCTCTTGGCACTCGCCCACGCCCCACCTGTGAATTTTCCCCCTGATGACTTAAGTTGCTCATTGCTGGTGGTGTCCATCCTGTGTGCCTCATTCGGTCCATAAGAACAGGGACTGTGGCCCTCTTTGCCTGCCACCTACCTGGAATGGAGGCCAGGGCAGGTGCACTGCACAGCTGGAGGACGTGTGAATGAACAGGGAAAGTCTCAGATCTAATCTGGCTTTGGACTTCCTCTATCTGCTGGCTTCCTGTGTCACCTGCTGCCTCCCATCTCGGCCTGTCTCTCAGCCTTGTTCCTCCTGGGAGAACCAGGACTTTGTGCCCTTGGCATGGCTCCAGCCTTCCTTGTCTGTCCTCCTGAGGACCCAGTTCAAACACGCCCTCCTAGGGATGATGGCTTTGGACCTAGCACTTTCCTGCATATGGTGCTGATCTCGAACGACTGCTGTCCAGCGCACTGTGAGTGAAGGTGGTGAGGCCTGGGGACAGGCTGACCATCTTTCTGTCTTGGGTGCAGCTCCCTGGAGACTGTCATGGGGCTGGAGAATAGCAGCGAGCTCTTCACCATCTCAGTAAATGGTGTCCTGTATCTGCAGGTGTGTGGGGCTGCGCCGACCATGCAGGAGGTATGGGGGTGTGGTAGTAGGTGTTCAGGGCCACTGGGCACAGCACCCTTAGACACACACACCAAGTGTTGGTTCTGGCTTGAGAAGAGCCAGGCTTCAGGGCCCATTCTCCATCCAGCTCTTGCTCCCCAACCCATGTTGAGGGACAGTGGTCTCACTTTCAGACCTTCCAAGAATCTGATAACGTGATAGGTGCTTCCAGCCACCTAGGCCCTCCCATGGGGCTGGGAGGAGGGTGGGCAGAGCAGTTGATGCCTGAGCCCTCCGGAACTACAGGAGGCCCACAACGGTTATTTTCTACACAGAACTCAGTGACAGTCTTGCCACTGTGGAGTAGTGTAGGGATGCAGATGTCAAAGTGGATTTACTAAAGAGGAAAGTGAAAAGAGATGTGTGGAATGATGGAATGCTCACGTAGTTCTCTACTGAGCTCCAGGGTGGGTGGTTTGGCTCAAGCGTGACTTCCACTGAATTCTAAGGGTGCATGTACCACGTGGGTCCTCAGGAGCAACTACCCCAGGTGCTCTCAGTCTTTATTATGGCAGTGTCCACGGAGAGTTGGGCCACTGATATATGGACCACACTGGGGCAGCAAGGTCAGAACAGTGGTGCTCATGATGGCTGGTACAAGCCACGGCAGGCCTTTGAGGAAGCTGCGAGCCTCTTAAACCCCGCCTGGGCCCTGAGTAGGAGCTTGCTCCCATACACTGAGATATGAAACCCTGGAGAGCAATAGAATAAGGGCCGAATGTACTGGTTTTGAGCACAAGACTAGTCAACATTGGCTCTGCACTTAGGTCTGTCCCTCCTCTCACGTGGGGCAGAGCAGGCATGTGTGGACAATAGTTGAGCACTGCAGGCTACCCAGGGCTTCTGCTGCAAGGGCAGTCTGACACCTGACACGTGCCCTTCCCTGCAGACAGGACACTACACCTCCGTCTTCTTGGACAATGCCAGCGGCTCCTCCCTCATGGTACGCAGCGGTTCCCACTTCAGTGCTATCCTCCTGGGCCTGTGAGTGGCTGCTGTGGGCTCTTACCCTCACCAAGCAGAGTGATCTAATGTCTACAGCATCAATTGACAGCAGCTCTGTGCAGGAGGAAGCCCAGCGGACCTCTACACACATGGGCCACTGAATTACCTCTTAGCACAGTCACCCTAGACATTCCTGAAGAGGTGATGGAAGGAAGCAGGCTCTCCCAGAACCAACAGCAATCTGTGGGTATCTTAAGTCTTCTTGGCTCTTCTGGGGCCATCCACCATACTTGGTAGCACTTGTTATATCCCCAGCTGCACAGCTGGCTTCCTTGTGTCTCCCCATATAGCCTCAGATTCCTTCCTGTGGCCCAGCATCCTCAGTACTTTGTAGGGAGCTCTAGCCAGGCCACTACCTGGAACAGCTCATTCTGTACAGGGCAGCAGGGCTATGAGGACTATGATTGTGGGCCCTTAGTGTTTAAAAGGGGAGCCCAGGCCTTCTTGGACCACACATCCTGTCTACCTAGATTCCTAGGTCCATATACAGCCACATTCACCATGCCTCTGCCTGCAGTGTAGCAGCAAGGACCTAAGGACTCAGGGGCCAGTGAGCCTGGGCCTGGCAGCAGTTTCTGCAAGATGAACCACAGGCCCCTTGGTGGGCACCCTAACCAAAGGGGCATCCCTTCCACAGGGAAGCCATCTTCACTTTCCCAACCTCTCTGAAGCTCTGGCTCACCCACCAAGCACAAGTTTGAGTGCAGTTACACACACACCACCTCTTCACAAGCTTCCCGCGTGAGACTTGCTACTGCTGTGAAGGTGGTCTGGCTGTGTGGGTGGCCTGGTAGTGAAGAAGCTGGCTGAGGACTCTTCCCATGAGAAGGAGCAGGACTGCCAGCATGCAACTTGTCTCCCCATCTTTAACAAAATGTGGGACTGGGACCTCCAAGGTCCCCTGCTGATGAAGAACTGACACCAGCACGTCCATCCCCACCGGCTGCTTTGGGACCTCTTGGCCTAGCAGGAGTGCTCAAGCATGGAATGGGGGGCGGGAAGTAGGCACCAGTTGCTTCACCTTTTTGCTGACCTCAGGATGAGGTTACTACAGCAAGCCTGAATGCCTTTTTATAATCAAACTTCTCCCCAAAGCAGGCTGCCAACACACAGCAGCAGGGGAATGGAGGGCTCTGCCCATGAGCTGGCCTGGCCCGGTTCTCAGTAGGGATGGTACCCACCCTACCAGGAAGCACTGTATTGGCCTGGGTCCTAACGCCCTGGCACTTTGATAAGGACATGGGGTAGACACACCCTTCTCTGGGTTTCACTTTGTATCCAGTGGGCACAGACCTGTGAGCAGTAGTTATCCTTCACCCTTGAGAAAGCCACATAAACACCTATCTCAACAACGGCTACACAGCAACTTAAAAGCATTGTGTCGTATTGCCTGGAAGAATGTATTTATGTAATGATCACACAAGGCTGACGAAGGGCAGACTCGAGGCTCATGACCTTCTCTTCCCAGTCCACCTCACAAAGGACCATGAGTGGTGAGCTCTGGAAAGCAAGGGGGAGATGCCCTAGTCTTGGGGTTCCCCCTGAAGGTGGCAGGGGAGGCTCTTATTAACTAGGAAGGCCATAGTGCCAAGTGTCTCCCAGACAGACAGTGGCACTTAGGGACATGGGTCACAGCCTGAGGCACTGAATGATTCCTGGGTTACTACAAGAGTTTGCTGAATTAAACTGCTCTGCTTTCTGACGAAGTGGTGTTTTGTTCCGTATGGCAGGCTGTCCAGGCCCTAGTTTCCGAGCAGGGGGACCAGAGGGACGGTTGTCTCAGTCCCTGGGGAAAGGGCAGCACCGATTGTCTTCAATTGCATTTGTTTGGGAGGGTGCAGTGGGCATGCCGCGACTTGAACATGGAGGCCAGATGACAGCTTACAATACAGGTCTCTCCTTCCACTTTGTGGAGATCGATCTTAGGTCCTCAGGCTTGACAGGAAGCACCTTCACCAGAGAGCCAGCTCACTGGGCCCACATTCAGTTATTTTAAAAATGAATTCCTTTTTGTACGTAGTATGTGCAGGCATGTATTCATGTGTGATAAGCATGAGAATGTGGAGGCCAGAGTCTTGTTTGAGGAGCCAAGCACCTTGTTTTATGCAGACAGTAGCTCATTAGGCCCCAGATGCAAGCCCCAAGGACCTACCTGCCCTGTTCCCAACTCTCTGCTGGCTGTCCTGAACTTACTCTGTAGAGCAGGCTGGCCTCAAACTCACAGAGATCCGCCTGCCTCTGCCCCCCACTAGTGCTAGGATTAAAGTTGTGCGCCACCACTACTCCCTGGGCTTTTTATGTGGATGTTGGGGATCACTTTCACTCAATGAGCTGTTTCCAGCTCCCTCCACCCTAGCCCTGGCAGGGAGTTTTGTTTTGGGAAATAGTATCTCAAATGTCCCACTTGCTCTAGCTGAAGGTGGCCTTCCACATCTGATCCTCTTGCCTCTACCTCTCAAGTGCTGGGTCACAGGAATGCACCACCACGCCTGGTTTATGTGGTGCTGGGGATAGAAACCAGGATTCCATGTATGCCCTCTGTATTTCCATGGAAAACCCTCTACCAACTAAGACACATCTTCAGCCCTCAGTGGGTTTCAGAAACAGGGTCTTACCCAGGCCGGCCTCCTGAGTGTCCTGTATTTAATGTCTATTTATTTATGGCTTTTCCCTGACAGACCTGAGACGTCATTTATGGTTTGTATAAGATATTTTGAGGTCCTTGTAAATCCATATCCGCATCCAGATTGGCCAAGGGGTGGTGTGGCTGGGGAGGAGAAGGGCAGCAGTTGTTACAAAAATAGGTCTGGAGAGGCGGTTGTGCAACCCTAACAGGCCCAGGCCAGGTGTTCACAAAAGAAGCTGTAAGAGCTCTTCACTAGGGGTTGGGGATTTAGCTCAGTGGTAGAGGACTTGCCTAGCAAGCGCAAGGCCCTGGGTTCGATCCTCAGCTAAAAAAAAAAAAGAGCTCTTCACTAAATGATCCCAGCACTGACTTCCTACACAGAAAGTGTTTACAGGCAGGTTAAAAGGTTCTTCAGGGGGGTAAATCATGCTCTTGCCCAGAGGTTCCCTGACATGTCTACCTCAGGCAGCAAAACCAAGCACTCAACTGTCCTGAGACTGACAGTGAGTCTGATGCTGTGGTGGCTGGTGACATCGGGGTGAAAGTCAGGACAACAGTCCTTTAAGGGAGTAGGAGTGAGCTGAATGTAGCTGTTTAGGAGGCGTGATGGGACTGGCACCCCATGTGGTAATCTCATCTATGGGCCCCATTCCAGCCACACCTGGATTCCTGCTGGAAATGCTCAGCATGTGTTCTGTACAGAAAACTGAACGAAGTCTGACTGCCACTCCATCATCCCACTGTAGGGTCCCACTTCCCCAAAGCAGCCATGATGAGGGTGAGAGCATGTGAACAACATAACAGGACATCGCGGGCCTGTTTAAGATGCCCAGGATGGTTCAGACAAGGACAGACCCAGAGCATATTCTAAGGCAAACACAGTTAACTCAGGACCAGTCACTCAAAGCAAATTAAAGGAACTCCAATGACTAGGAAAAAAGAAACCTTTATTTACAGCCATAGAAGTCCCACAGGAGTACACACCGTGCACAAACAAAATGAACCTGCGAGTCAAGAGCACATGTGCAGGCCCCTCAGTGTCCTATCCTCACTACCATCACCGTCACGTTGTCTGCTGAGCCCCGCTGCACTGCCTTGTTAGCCAGCCTGTTGCACGCAGCTTCGTAGCGGGCATCGACAGCAGGCTTCCCTTCTCGGGTCTGGATCTTTTCATCCTACCAAAGGGGTGGGATCTGAGTGACTAGGACATCAGCCTTCGTTATTATCCCAAGACACTACAGCCAGGGAAGTGCCTGCTCTGTCCCTAACAAAGGCTGGCAGGACAGAGTGACTGGTGAGCCCCCAACAGGTTTGTGTTGAAAAGACTTCAAGAATTACTCCTGACACAGGGGTATGGAAGTAAGGAGCAGCTGAGACAAGTGCCACACCCTCTAAGATGTCTCACCTCAAGGCAGGACAAGATGAAGTTCACAGCTTCCTCTGGCGTAAAGACCTTGAAGAGCCCATCACAGGCCAGCAAAATGAACCTACAGTATTAGGAAGAAACAAGGGGGTTTCAGCCACAAGCTCTTTAACAGGAGGTGATCTGAGGGGACAGTTCAGTGGAAGAGTAGTTAGCTGCCTAACACAAGGAAGGCCCTGGTTCCATGCTCAGTACCCTAAAAACAAAAATAAAAAGGTAGTGGCACACATGTGTAATCGCAGTCCTCTAGGGTAGAGAAGGGGTCACTCTGGCTACAGAGCAAGTCTGAGACCAGGTAGGCTACAGAAGACCTTGTCTCAAAAGACCAAAACCAACTAGCACATGCCTTCAAACCCAGCACTCAGGAGGCAGAGGCAGGTGGATTTTGAGACCAGCCTGGTCTAAATAGTGAGACCCTGTCTCAAAAAACAAACAAAAAAACCCCAAAACCAAATCAGTAACTTTGTGTCTGTCCAACAACTCAGTGGCCAAATTTTTTTTGTTTTTGTTTTTGTTTTGAGCTGAGGATTGAACCCAGGGCCTAGCAAGTGCAAGCGCTCTACCACTGAGCTAAATCCCCAACCCCCAAATTTTGTTTAAAGCAACAGAAACAAGAAAGCTAAAACTCCTTTGAGTTGAGGGTGGGGTGCTGAGAACCACAAGAGGGACTGCATTCCCCCACCACAGAGACACTGGCTGCACTCTGGAACCTCAGGGACAGCCACGGCAACAGCAGGGTGGAGTATCTACCACACAGGCCCGAGAATGCAGAGCTATGGGCAAGCTGAGTGAGACAACCTCGGGTAGTGCTTCACTCCTGAGGGCCCAGGATTCCAAAGTGAATCTGACTCTCCGAGATGAGCAGAGGAAGCTTCTGAGCATCCAAGTCTCACTGAGGCAGCCACTGCTGGCCAGGTCTGGCTTTAAGGTAGTTAGCTGCCTGTGCTTCCTATCCTGTCCACAGTTTCCCTCTTTGACAGGGCATGTGCCCAGCCACATTGTCTGAGCACACAGCCTGAGGTTGAGACATGGTGAGGACAAGTCTAAGCAGGTTATTCTTTCCAGTATTTTTAGTCAGATTCGAGTAATTAATCACACAGATGTGTGCCTGACCACAGTCAGGGCAGCTCTGAAAGCAAAGTAGAGCCCCAGGTAGCTAACTGGCTTGGCCTCATCCAGGACAGAGAAAGCTATCAAGAAACCCTACAAGGGTCCTCCCAAGACTCTAGAATGGCTAACAACATGGCACAGGCAGGCAGGTAGGTGTCAGAGCTATGCCAGGAGGCTGCCATGTGGCTACTATTCTCTGCCACCTACCCCGCTTCAGCTCAGTCCTGTTTTCCTGAGTTCAGCCTTCACCATCCTGCTAGGTCAGGAGAGCTCCCTGCTCTGAAGCCTGGTCCTTGGCCATCCTTGCTAGGCTCCCTATGCTAGCCTCACAAGCCCATGCCTGGTCTTGATCTACCTGCAACAGATGATGCCTGAACAGGAAGTCTTTCTCAGCCTCTGCTCCTGTGACTCTGCATTTATGAGCTAAAACCCAAATGCCTCAGTGAAACCCAAGATCCTGCTAACCTGTCCCCCAGAACTTTTTCACTTCCTCCTCCATCCATCATTCCCCAGTCACCATTATTAGCACAGACCTGGCTGCTTCGTGCTGTTACCTGAATGAGTTGACATAGGTTGGGATGGTCCCTCTGGAAGGGATACCTCTCCCCTACTGCTAAAGCCTCTTAGGACAACTCCCACACACCCATGATAAACCAAGTATCCACCTCATTTGTTCCCTGACCACCATGGACCCCATGAAACCAGAAACCATGGTCTGTCACCACACCCCAGGGCCAGGCAATGTCCCCAGCAAAGATGGAACACAGACTGGAGCAAAGTCAGAAAGAGAAACAAGCCCCTGTGCATGTACACCAACACCTCTGGTGACCATGGGCTTTTACCTGTCATTGGGGGTCAGCTGACAACGTCTGATATCAGGCACAGATGTGACCCCACAGCGCTTGTACTGCCCATCTCCAATGGAACGGGATACCTCCAGCACGCCCAAGACACGCCCATCTCTAAAATGAGTAGAACAATGTCAAACTCTCACTTGACAGGTCACAGGTCCCCAAAAATAGAAACTGAGAGATCCTGGTAGCTGGGCCTGACATTTCTTTTTGTTTTGTGTTTTAAGACAGTTTCTCTGTGTAGTCCTGGCTGTCCTAGAACTTGTTCTTTAGACCAGGCTGGCCTCTCAAAGATCCGCTTGCCTCTGCCTCCAGTGCTGGGAGGCACTTGGCTGGTGTAACATTTGTCTCAGGTGAGGTGCAGACATAAACGTAGGTCATTCTGGTCCAGTTCCCCTAGGGTCTGGGAACTCATACAGCTGTACACTGGTGACAACAACTGGCGTCATCCAACCTAACTGCTGGTGGGCTCAACAGTGAATCTCACTATAATTTCCCCAGTCTCCCATGCCCAGTTATCTGGACAGGATGGGGTGGGTCCTAATCCCCTTAGATGACTGAGCATGCAGCCTTTGTTAAGGTGGCCAGGAAAGAGCATGATTTGCATTCTAACTGACGAGGCTAGGCTCAAAGGACCACTGAGGCTATGCCGCCTAGATGCTGAAGTGCTTTCTTCCCATCGGTACACTTTCATTATATCCTCACCCACACTTTTTGCTGAGGGGCAGGGAAGAAACAGGAGACGGATGACCTGCAAACAGGAAGGAGCACCTGATACAGACACCATGACTCAAGAGAACCAGTGTAGAGTCCCACTGCCCCCAAGACTCAACCTAGGCCAGGATCTCACTTGACTCATGGGCCCTCAGGCCATCATTTTTAAGACTTAGTAAACGACAGAGCAGTGTGGTAGGTTCAATAGCACAGAAGTTCCTAAGTCACAAATGAGATGCTGTACAGACAGACAGGTGGGACAGGAAGTTCTTCCTAGGCTAGTGCTACAGTCCTGGAGACAGCATTGAGCCCAGCCTTGGCCCCTCAGGGTTCTAGTCTCCCACAGTGGCTCACTTCAGCCATCCTGAATGTTTTTTAATCCCTAAAGCCTTCTACTGGCACCTGGAAAAAGCAGAGCATTCTAGAACACATATTAGATAGAAATGGAGCAAACGGAGTACCCAGGAGCAGTGCTGAGGAGGAAGAGTGTGGGTGCTCAGCTTGGGAGCACCCACACAGGAAGCAGCCCCACACTCAGAGTACCTCCTCTGCAGCCCTCAGACCTTTCTACTCTAGTTCTCCCAAACTAAGACTCCTTCCTGTACTCAGGAATTTGAGGCTCAGCTGGCCGCCAAAGCAAGGAGGAAACTGCTGACTTCTGAAGCCTATCCACACTGCTGTGTGCAGCTAGGCTAGAGGTGGGAGCTCTATCCCGAGAGCAGACGTCCAAAGCCAGCGAGTGAACATGAGCCTGACAGAAGCTCTGGTCCCTGAGGACATGAGACTAGCACTCAGCCCAGGCCCAGGTGCACGGTGCTGACGGACTGCAATGTCAGTGTCTTCAGAAAGCCTCTCCCTGTCTGGCTAGATCCTTCCCTGTAAAATAAAAATAACCTCTCTTCGTGCTCTCAGAGGAATCCTTGCTGCACATTGCCTTCACTGTGATGATCACGTACAATTATTTTTTTAGGAAACATCAGAAAAGTATTAGTAAACAGAGATGAAAACCCACCCTCTCTAAACACCATTCACTCAATTTGTGTTTTGAACTATGTGGTAAGGGAGTAAGAGTTACACACCATAAACCGCATTAACTATTTTAAGCTGTTTGGTGGTGTTATAGACATTCATGTGGGCACACGGCCATCATCACCACTGTCCATCCCTGGACTGTTCTCTCTGCCCGTTTAAACTAAATAAAGCTCTGTTCCCAGTGAAGCTAGTTCATCCCCTTCCCACCCAGAAGGCTCATCCTAATCCTGAGCTCTAGGAGTCTGTCTTGAACAGGGAGTCGTAGCGTTTGTTCTTTGTGACTGGCTTATTCGCTCCACACACTGTCCTTAAGATTCATCCATGTGGCCTCTATGAGGCCTTCATGCTTTCTGAAGGCTAGTAACACTCTGTCCTCCAGTCATCTGTCAATGGACACCACACTGCTGCCCTCTTGTGGCTACCGAGAACATGGTATAGCAGCGGTTCTCAACCTTTTCATACAGTTCCTCATGTTGTGGTGACCCCCAGCCATAAAATAATTTTGTTGCTACTTCCTAACTGTAATTTTGATACTCTTATGAAATGTAATGTAAATATATGATGTGCAACCCCCGTGGGGGTGGTGACCCTCAGGTTGAGAACTACTGGTGTACAGGGCTTGCTGCTGTGTTCTGTGTGATCCCATGTAACCTGGACAAACTGTAGTCTCCACAGCGGCTGCATCACTCTCCATGCCCACCAACAATGCAGAAAGATTCCAACAACTCATAGAGGAAAAAAGCCTTGAAACTGAAGACTGAAATAATGGTCTTAATGACCAAGGCTGTGACAAGAACAGTGAGAACAGTCCCTTCACCTGCACACAGCACTGATGAGATCCCTGGACACAGGGACACAGCATGTGACAGGCCTGCATCCAGCACTGTGATAGTACATACACAGTGAATTACATTCCAAGTCAGCCAAACACCAAGGAATATGGAAAGTATTAAACAGCGGTAACTTTGTGAAGCTATTTGGACAAAAAAAATACACTTATTTATTTGTTTATTTTTGGTTTTTCGAGACAAGGTTTCTCTGTGTAGTTTTGTGCCTTTCCTGGAACTCAATTTGTAGACCAGGCTGGCCTGGAACTCACAAAAATCTGTCTGCCTCTGCCTCCCAAGTGCTGGGATTAAAGGCGTGCGCCACCACCGCCTGGCCTAAAATATACTTTTATTATAAACCAGGTTTCAGTAGGAAGGGACTACAAATATTAAATCAAAGAAGAGAAAATGCTGTAATGAGAAACTGGGTTAAGAAATAGCTATCTAGCCTATGATTTTATGTGTATAGTGTTTAACTCTGCCCTTGAACCAACTCCGAAAGAATTAAGACCCCAATGATGAAATGAGCCCTCAGCACAGGCTCTGGGTCTTAAAGCTGGTGGCAAATGTCAACAGGATAGCAAAGGCACCCAAATGAGCTTCCAGCAGCTGTGCCTGGACAGCTGTCACATCAATAAAAGCACAATTCACACAGCATCTTGGCAGGACACAGCAGGGAGCAGAACAAAAGACAGAAAGAACCCTTACCCCACCCCAGGTCAGGACATCTTCTCAGACTGATCAAAGCCTTAGACATTTCCCTACTTTTCAGGAGGAATTCTCCCACTCTCCCCCAGAGGAGGACCTTTCCTCAAAGAGCACTTTCAAATACAGAGGGAGGACGGCTGCCGACAGGAAGCAGTACTTCTCGGGAAGCAGAACATCCGTCCTCTGCAGACCATCTGCTGATTACCAGGGAAGCACAATGCAGTGCCATGAGCACACAGCTGAGTACGAAGACTCAGCACAGACAGCAGTCTCCTGCAGGACAGGGCAGCCCCATAATTCCATTTTCAGTGCTGTCAATCAAACCCAGGGCCGTTCACGGTAGCAAAGTGGCTATTAAACTACATGCCAGGCCATAATAAATATCACTGGAAAAAAGTTCTGAATCTAAACATGACTTTTATTAATGTGTACGCACTTGTGTGTGTTTGTGTGCATGCACATGTCTATGGAGGCCAGAAGAGGGTGTTGTATTCCCTGGAACTGAAGTTATAGTGTTTTTGAGTGTACAGGTGCTAGGAACTGAACCAAGTCCTCAGAAAGAGCAGTAAGCACTCTTAACTTTGAGCCACCTTTCCGGCTCCAACAACCTGAATTAAAAGGAGGCTTTAACTCTAACTTCCAGTTTGTGGGAAATTTGGAAAGATACAGCAAAGAAATGGGTAATTCAGAATGTAGGTGGCTTCAACAACTACTAGATTAGACTAATAAAGTTCAAAGCCTAATATGAAATTCAATTTGAAAAAAAAAGGCAGGGGAGGACACATGCAATTTGGAGAGGGCATGTTAAAGAGGGTCCAACGGGAGATGGAGGGTGTGTACAATCAAAACACATAGCACAATGTATGAAATTCTCAGTTATGACGGGTGTGGACGCCAGAGTATCCGCAGATCCATTGCAAAAGTCTACTGCAGCCATACACTCACAGAAAGGAACATGGCGATTGCTAACCAGAGTCCAGTGGGAAATCATGAAATCTGCTTTACTATTTTTAAGTTATTTTTCTGTATGCTGGAGAATTTGAATAAAGCCTGGAAGAAGGATAGAACCAGTCCTAGCTTTGGGCAGGAGAGCAGGACAAAGGCTCTGCCAGCCTCTGGCCTCACATCCCATTTTTCTCACAGGAACAGCTTGTTCAAGCCCATCCACAGCGGCCCCTCAACATGGCTCTCACTGAAGTGGAGACCGATACGTTAATCCAACACAGCCAGGCTCTCAACCACTTTCAATTTCAAAACTTCCCAGCAGCTTAGCTAAAACCAGACTTTGGAACATTTATCTTCAACAGAAAAAAAAAAAAAATTAAATTAAAGGACAAACTGTAGAAAGAAGCAGAACATATTTATGGTCACATTCCGAAGGCGTTGTCCTTGTGGGGAAATTCCCCCACAGCAAGGCTGCAGTCCTCCTTTAGGCTCTGGGGACCCAAGTGATCAACTGGAGGAGTTCGGTGGCCTTCAATGACAGTGGTGAGTGAAATGATGAGGACAGGGCAGAAAAGCACGGTCCTCTGCACCAGAGCGTCCCACGTCAGCAACTCCACACTCCAAAGACATCCCTTCATTAAATAATTGTGGGAGCAGTGTCCACCACATTGCCCAGGTTGGCCTTGAACTTCTGAACTCAAATAATCTTCCTATCTCAGTCTCCCAATAACTGAGACCACAGGTATTAACACATCTAGCTCTGGAGCTGTCCTACTAACCACTTGAGATTTCTCTCTGGTGGAAACTCTTAATTTATTCAGTGCAACAAAGGGCAGTATTAGGCTGGAGAGATGACTCAGAGGTTAAGAGCATTGACTGCTCTTCCAGAGGTCCTGAGTTCAATTCCCAGCACCCACAGGTGGCTCACAACCATCTGTAATGAGATCTGGCATCCTCTTCTGTGTATATAATAAATAAAATCTTTTTAAAAAGGGGGGACAGTATTTAAGCTGGGCACAGTAAAGCAGGCCAGTAATTCTAGCAGTGAGGAGTTGGAGACAGGAAGGTCAGGAGTTCAAGGCTAGTCTGGGCTACGTGAGACCCTATATCAAAAACCAAGAGCAACTAAACAAACAAGGGCAGTATTTAAGCAGCTTCTCAGATACACTGAAAACAGTAAGTGGTCAGTAGCCGCCTGAGACAGGTTTTGTCTTTCTGCTCAGTCAGGAGACATTTCTCACTCACTCTCTGCCTCTCCTAAGACATAAATGAACTCCCACAAGTTAGCCATATGCACTGCCAGACCTGAGAGTGGGCGTCAAAATCTGACTTCTGTGTACCATGCATGTTTATCCTCAAGCAGGTTGAGGCCTCAGTTCCCAGAGCCACAAACCCCCGCTGGGTACCTGACATTCCCTCCAGCCTTCTGTATCCTCATCCGTTCTTCATACTGAGTTGGGTTGTGCTCTTTGCTGAGGCTTAAGGCTGCATGTTTTTGACTTTCCTCATTGTATCGACACAGGATTGCCTGGGAAGGTAGAGATCACAAGTCAGGAAATTCAGTGAGCAGATCCAGGAACCAGTTGAAGGGAGACTAACCGTGACTTCACACGCAGCACCTGCTGACATACAGAAGTGCAGGGAATCTGACAGCAGATAGGAAAGCTGCGGAGACCCCTTTAGGGTAAGAAATCCCGTTTTGGTGTCAATTCTGGCATAAGCCTTGCTGGTTGACCATAGCCAATCACTCACATGGTCACTGTCACATCAGTGACCCAGAAGAAAGGCATTTGACAAATACCATGGTCAAAGTCAGAATCCGTGAGTCTATGAGAGGTCAGAGTATGGGCAAGCAAGCACTGCTTCCATGTGTTCCCAGGACCAGGTTACTGTGTCCGTTTCAGAGAGGACACTGAAACCCAGAGGAGAAATATGCCTAAAACCACACCAAAACCAGGGTTCAGACTGGGTCTGGGTTTGAAGAATTTGGAGGAGGGCACACTTTTCCTCCTGTTCCGTTAGAGTCATTTGCTCTAAACACTTACGTACTAGAACTGGTCTACAGAGGTTCCCAAGAATATAAGCTCCATGAAGACAGGCTGTCACCTGAGGTTCACAACTGCCCTCCTAGTGATGAGGAACTAATTGTAAGCACCAAAGGAGAGGGGGTTGTAGAGGTTGCTCAAGTGTGAGTGGTCATGACAACTGAGGGGCCCCAGGGCTGGACGGAAAAGCGGCATGCCGTCGATAAAGGCCATTTCCTACACTACCCTGGACTTTCTCCCTGGGCTCTGCAGATGGGCTTGGCTTTGTATTTTCCCACTCACAGTGTTCAAGTTACTCTGCAGTCACAATGCTTTGGAAAGACAGTGTTAATTCCTTCATTCAATACCAACTAAGGTCAGAAAAATGAGGATCTAAGCAGCTTGTACTGATTTCATTCCAAACCACAGCATCACTTAATAGTATACATAGAAAGAAAACCACTGTGGGGAGACAGAGGATCTGGGTGTTAAAAGAGATAGTTCAGGGTCTTCTGGGAAAACAGACTGGCCTCTAGCTCAGCTGTTGATTCCTTCCCAGGTGCCCACTGGAATACTCCTTGTAGCAATCCCACTAGAAGGCCCAACCAGCCACCAACACTTGCTGAGGTTCTCTCCTTAAGACATGTTGTCACTAAGCAGGTGGCTAAGAGCCACATACCCGACTATCTCCAAGGTTGGCGATATACAGGATGTTGTCTACAGCCAGGACACATGTGGCAGTGGACCCATCTTTCCAGGCAGGCTTCCTGAGGAAACACATCAGAAATGCAGTTACTACTGCTGGCGAGTGCCCAGAAATTAACTTCTAGAGCCAAGCAACAAGTCTGCCAGGCTAAAACAGACTGTATCCTCTAAACTACTTCATGGTTTGAATATGGGTAGGGTCCCTAAATGCCCCTGTGTCAAAGGTTGGGACCCCATGGTGACATTATTAGGAAGTGATATGGACCTCTAGGGGATGGGGCCTTATGAGAGGTCATAGGTCACTGTGAAAGCCCCCTCATACAGAATGTGGGATCTTACTGCATCTTGAGGGGGACTGTGAGGACTCTGGCCCATTTTCCTTGTCTCTTGCTTTCTGGCTAAGATATACGCATTCATTCTGATACTCCCACCATGCTACACCACTTCAGTCAAAAGGCTAAACTTTCTAGGTTGCCTTACGCTGTGCCTGAAATCCAAAATGGCAAGCTAAAACAAAACTCTTTATTTTGGGCTTAGAGTGGTCACTCACACCTTTGATTCCAGTGCTCAGGAGGTAGAGGCAGGCAGAGCTCCAGGCCAGCCAGGGATACGCAGTGAAACCCTCTCTTGAAAATGAAAACTACGTCAAACAATTCTTTCTAACACAGCCTGAGTCAGATCTTTCCCTTTTTATGATGCAGAGATACACACAACCTTTCTTAAAGTTATTGTTATTTTGTATGTATGAGTGTCTTGCCTACACGTATATAAGTGCACACCTGGTGCTCGTAGAGACCAGAAAAGGGCACTAGACCCCTTGGAACTGGAGTTAGAGAGTTGTGAGCCACCATGTGGGTGCTGGGAACTGAACCTAGGCCCTCTGGAGGAGCAGTCAGTGCTTTAATCCCTGAGACATCTTTGCAGCCCCCACAACACATTTTTTAAAAAGCATTTTTGCTTTTTCTGTTTTTTTTTTTTTTTTTTTTTTTTTACTTAAAAAAATTATCGCCAGGCGGTGGTGGCGCACGCCTTTAATCTCAGCACTCAGGAGGCAGAGCCAGGTGAATCTTTGTAAGTTTGAGTCCAGCTTGGTCTACAAAGTGAGATCCAGGACAGGCTCCAAAGCTACACAGAGAAACCCTGTCTCGAAAAAAAAAAAAAAAACAAATAATAAAATTATATATATATAATATTTATGTGAATGGTGCGCACGTGCATTTGTGTGTACATGTGCAGAGGACAAGGCCGACTTTTAGCAGAGTGTCTCCTTTTATCATGAGGGTTCCAGGGATTGAACTTAGGTCCTGAGAAGGGGTGGCAGCATCCTGACTCACTGAGCCACCTCACTGGCCCTCCATCCTTTTGTAGCTAACCATTTTAAGAGCATATATGGTAGTGGGTACTTTTGAGATAGGAAGCATTGTGCTAAACAGCATCACAAAACCAGAAGGTGTTCAGAAAACACCCCACACTTAGCATTCTGTGTGGAGTTATACTCACTGGCTGGAAGCCTGTCTCAGGAACTCTTCGTCGGTGTGCTTAAAAGTATCTAGTAGACATCTCTTCACAGTCTTCTCCACACTGATCACATCTCCTGGGACAGAAGGGTCAAACAGAGAACCTCTCAGAAGGGAAGAATGTGTTCACTCTGGTTCTACTGGTCATCTGACACATGAACTTATTTCTAAGCATGTCCTTACTAACAATGTCTGTTTCCTCACCTGTAGGAGCATCATGTGAATTTGGTTGTACTGGTTTTCCCACTGTGGAGGCAGACAAGACACTAACCACATCCCAGACACTTGACCAGAGGCTAAGATATGATGCTCTGTCCACATAGTCCCTTACTTCTGACCCCTAAGTTCACCCCTTTAAAAAAAAGTGAGTTTTGTTTTTTTTTTGTTTTGTTTTGTTTTGTGATATATTCTCACATTAGCCCAGGTTGGTCACATTGTGTAGCTAAGAGTGACCTTTAATTTGTGATCTCTTGCCTCATGAACAGCATACCCAGTATATGTGGTCCTGAGGACATAGTCCTCATGCATGCTATGCAAGTGAATAAGCCACTGTGCTATAACCTAGGCCCATCAGTGACTTTGCTGAAATACAACAAGCTACCTGAAAGACTGCCATGCAAACAGCAGAGACAAGTCAAATGTTCACTCAGTTCTCAGTCTCACCTTTAGGAAATTTCCTGATTAAGTTCTGGTGCAAATTCTGTGCAGCAAATTTTGAGGCCCGGATTCCTCCATGTCCATCAAAAACAGCAAAGTAAGAAACCCTAGTACTGGAAGAATTAATTAACAATCAATTACATCCTTAAACCATATCATACCTCTTCACTGAAGCTTGTTTTGTTTAATTCTGAGACAGGGCTCCATATTTAGTCCACTCTGGCCTCCAGTTACAGACCTGTGCCCCTGTGCTGGGATCACATGCAGGCATCACTACATCAAACAATGAACATCAAGAAAGAGCAAGTCACATTGCTGAGACACCAGTCATACTAACATGTAATGGGGGGAAAGTAGTAATGCTTAAGAGATAAATATTTAAATAACTTTCATGCATTTTAATTGTTAGAAACTCAAATTTGAGTCCAGGATAGTAGTTCTCACCCATAATCCTAAAACACAGGAGGCTAGAGCAGGAGAACAGCTGAGAGTCTGAAGACAGCCTAGGCTACACTGTGAGTTCCAAGACCAGGCTGGCCTAGAGAGTGAGACCATGTCTCAAGACATAAACAAAACCACCTTTGTTTCAGAAACTAAGCCGTAGGCTGGAGAGATGCTCAACAGTTAAGAGCGCTTGTTGCTTTTGCAGAGGACCCAGGTTCAGTTCTCAGCACCACATGGTAGTTCACAAACCATCTATAACTCAAGCTCCAGGGGATCCAAAGCCCTCTTCTGGCCTCTGTGGGCATTGGGCATGCATGTGGTACATAAACATACATGCAGGCAAATACTTATACACATAAATAAAAATTTAAAAACTAAGCTATATGGTTTTTCAGACAGTAAAATTAGAATTCAGAACTTTTATCCCATTTAAATCAGACTTTAACAAACAAAAAAACTTACTCATCCAAGACTGGTCAAAAATGTCCTTAAGAACAAGAAGTTCCAGGACTGTTACTTAAATATTGACTAATGTCCACCTTCAAAGCTTATGGTGATAGTCTTATTCCTATCTCCTATTCAACTTTTGTCAAAAAACCCACCTATATAGTAAAAGCCATAAAAACAAACAAACAAACCCTACATAGGAGCCAGGTGTAGTGGTGCATGCCTTTAATCATGGTACTAGGGAGGCAGAGGCAGGCAGATTTCTGTGAGTTTGAGTTCAGCCTGGTCTATATATTGAGCCAGCCAAGGTTACATAGTATGACCATGTCTCCATGGCTCACTGGGTAAAGAGCTTGCCTCGAAAGGCTGACAACCTGAGTTCAATTCCTGGAATCAATGTAATGGTGGATGAAGAAAATCAACCCCACAGAGTTGTTCACTGACCTCCACACACACAGGCACCATGTCATGTATGAACCCTCTGCCCATGTCCTAAACATACACAATAATAAAAGTTAATTTAAAAAGCTACATCAGAAAGAAAACTTCCTATGAAAGGACATTTAATGTTAAGATCAGCTTTCCTTTCAAACTCTTTCTAATTCCTCTGCAATGTAAGACATTATGCACCATATTGAAACAAGCCTCATCTGCCTTACAACTTGCAACCTGTCTTTGTTCAACTGGGTATTATCTGGGGAGACTCTCCTAGAGCCCTTTCCTGGCTTTGAAATCACTATGTTTCCATCTCTGTCATGATCACTGCAGCAATGGTGCCTGCCATAATGATGAGGTAGACAATAGCTGTCAGCACACTGCATGTTAATGATCAACTCCTGCCAGGGAAAAACCCAGTGTGCACATATGTAATTCTCCATTACAGAAATTACAGATGAGCTGGTTGTAGTGGCGCACGCCTTTAATCCCAGCACTTCTGAGGCAGAGGCAGGTGGATCTCTGTGAGTTCAAGGCCAGCCTGGTCTACAGAGTGAGTTCCAGGACAGCCAGGGCTGTTACATAGAGAAACCCTGTCTCAAAAACAAAACAAAAATCTGTGATGAATGAACTTGACTTTTCTTTTCTTCCCCTTTTCGTCATTTCTACTCAAATGTCAACAGAAAGCAGCTGGGATGTCACTCGGGCCAGGAACTTTGCCAACTGCTTGTTCAACCCCTCTTAATCTTCTTGGCCTTCTCTAGCATACCCTATCAGAAGTTTGACTATACCCCACGAGACATTAGTCCAGAAATGAGCCAACAGATAAGTTAATGATTGGCTAGCGTCTGACCTGGGAGTCTGTGTCACTG
The DNA here is from genome assembly GCF_903995425.1 of Onychomys torridus. Taxonomy (NCBI): domain Eukaryota; kingdom Metazoa; phylum Chordata; class Mammalia; order Rodentia; family Cricetidae; genus Onychomys; species Onychomys torridus. Next base: position 7,052,026 of record NC_050465.1, read on the forward strand.
AGCTTCTGCCGAGCTTTGAAGAAGCACTGGTATTGGAACCCACCAAACCCTAGTTAGGAAGAACACAGCACTAGTAGACCCAGAGCTGGACCACCTGTGTGACAGATGAGTCAGGTACCGGGGTCATCTTAGGAAATTACAGATGAAATGTGTATCGATGTAATTATTCAAGATATGATACTATGTATATAACAGAACGTTAACGGTCATGCAATGTGCTGCTGTCTGCTTTTTTTTTCCAGGTCTGAGAACTCATCAGAGGCTTCAGTTCCATGTGTGCAGCTGCAAAAAAACATTGCTTTCTCTCTTCCAGGCCATTGTGTCATTTTTGGTCTTTCTGGGCCCTTATTATCGGTCTGGATAGCCTCTCCCAGTGCCATCAGACTCTGTTGGGTTTGTTTTCTTGTTGTTTTGGAGGCAGAGCCTCAGTTCATAGTTCTAGGCTTGCCAGGAACTCAACACCCAATCCTGAGTGCTTGGATTGCAGGATAGGATGACAAGCATGTACCACCACACCCACATTTCCTGTAGACCTTACTCAGCGACTTCCAATCCATCCACTCTCTAGGACACAGAGTAAGAGCACTCTGCCAGAAGCTGATCAGTCACTATGAGAGTACAACACCAGAGAGTCCACAGCAGGGGAGCACTTCCCACTTAGCACGCAGGTGCATCCCTGCTCAAAGTTCAGGCTGGGCAAATCTTTGTTGAGAGGCAGTCCCATACTTAGCAATGGTCTCTACCCATCAAATACCAATAGCAACTGCCTGTTCCACTATGACAACAAAAATACCCTCAGATATTAACAAAAGTCTCCCATCTAGGATCCACTGATGCAAAAAGCAGGCCACTCATTACATCAGTCTTTCTTGGAGAACCACCTTCACACAGCCCAAAGCTCAGTAGAACAGAGGTGAGACATACGTCAACCAGGCTTGCTGGAATCAAGTACTCACATGAGGGATGACGGAGGCTTACATTCCTCAGTGATGTCATTCAGGATGACATGGGCATCCTGCATCTCCTCCCTCTCGCCCTTCCGCTCTGCCACATAGCCCTTCAGACCAAAGATCACCGAAGAGGCTGAGGAAAGAAAACAAAAAGCCAATACAAAACTGTGCCTCACCCTCGAGAAGCCCCAGCCCCAGAGCAAGTAAGAGGTACTATGGTGGCCTGACTGAGCAACATCAAGTTTCAAACAAGCAGTATCCCTCAAGGCATCTCCCTAGCTGTAAGTCAGAAGCCACAATCAGGGTTCTGCCAGAAAGCTGGGAGCTGTGGCAGCATGTGAAGTCCGTGGTGAGCACAGACGAGCTCCACCTAAGATGGTAAGAGTCAAGGAAGTGCTGCCTCATGCAGAGGCAGGACCAAGGACCAGGGAAAGAGATCCCTACGTGTAATTTAATCTGGTGACAATTCAATCAGGGCAAAAAGCTCCCATTTCTACAAAATTCAGATCAGTGGAGTTGCCAAGTACTCTGCTAGAGACCCTGAAAAATGTTTATTTGTATGTCCCAGGCTGCCAACAGTAGTAGCAGTCACTTTTATTCCAGCCGAGGAATCGAAGGAGCAAGGGGTCTGCTGTAGTATGGAATGGGTCCGTTTTAGATTCTGGCTAGTTCAAGTTCTCTGCTGACATCTGGAGCACTCACTTCTAGGAGAGATGCCTTTGGCCATGTCCCAGCACCACGGCAGCACTCACTGGGGTGACTTGTGGCAAATGACAGAGTGAAGGAAGTGAAAGTACAGCCACCTCTCAGTCAGTACAGGAAGTGAAAGTACAGCCATGTCCCAGTCAGTACAGGAAGTGAAAGTACAGCCACCTCTCAGTCAGTACAGGAAGTGAAAGTACAGCCATGTCCCAGTCAGTACAGGAAGTAAAAGTCTACAGCCATGTCCCAGTCAGTACAGGAAGTGAAAGTACAGCCACCTCTCAGTCAGTACAGGAAGTGAAAGTACAGCCATGTCCCAGTCAGTACAGGAAGTAAAAGTCTACAGCCATGTCTCAGTCAGTACAGGAAGTGAAAGTACGGCCATGTCCCAGTCAGTACAGGAAGTGAAAGTCTACAGCCATGTCCCAGTCAGTACAGGAAGTGAAAGTCTACAGCCATGGCTCAGTCAGTACAGGAAGTGAAAGTCTACAGCCATTTCTCTCAGTCAAAGCTAATCAAGAGTTTTAAAACAAAGACTGGTAGTCAGAAAGAATGGATAATCAAAAATCAGCCATTTCTGAAAAGGAAAAAAAGCACAGGTCCTTCTCAACTCAGAGGAACAATGTGGTTGGTTTCCTGTCAGGTCAGACAAGTACCTAAAAAGCAAAGGCAGTCTTAGAAATCATTTGCAAAGGGGGGGGGGGGGGTCAAGCCCACTTCTTAAACTCAGAGAAGTACTGCAGTTAGGAAGCCGAGACTGGTTTTGCTCTGGGATGTTTAAGGTATGAAATCTAATACATTTGTTTTCAAACTGTCTGAAAACCTTTACAAACTTTCTTTTCCACAAGCTCTTCACCGCCATTCTTCTCTTCCTCGGGAGTTTTCCTCTTTGCTCCTTTCCCTTCATTCTTCACTGCCTGGGAAACTGATGTGGCAAGAGAACCTAGAAATGAAGTAAAAGCCAGACAGAAATAGCTTTAGAATGCAGAAAGAGTCACTAGTGGACCAGGCGCCATCCAGTCAAGACCCAGAGACACCGAGGCATTTTAGGCAAGAACCAGCCTAAATACAGTGCCTAGGGCTAGGACTTATGGTTGAGGAGGTAGAAGACAGGGCACATCCAGGCTGAATGGAGAACCCGAGTGTCTCTGTCCCAGAGACTTCTCAGTAGCAGAACTTTGTATACAAACAAACTTTTAGCCTGTAGCATATTCATGATGTGTTACATTCACACACCCTTATGATCAATAGGGAAATTTCCAAAAGCTGTAAGCAAATTCATATATTCCTGAACAAATCCAAACAAGTAACAGGTTCCTAAAAGGCGCAATTCAAGTTAAAAGGCACAAAGTACTGCTGGAAATGTCCCTACCTCTGTCTGTACTCAAGCTATACCTAACTGCCCCAGCCGTGCTCATGTGTTTGGAATGCATAAATAAAGTTCAGCCACAGTTTCTTCACCCATAACATGGTGAGAGTATACATACCATCTCCAGGAACTGTGTGAATGTCGATAGGGATGAGATATATAAACCATCTATTGTGGTACCTGTTATGTCAAATATCTGTAAGGGTTCCTGAGGCCATTCACTCAACCTACTCTTTCCCAAATGAAGACTCAACTACTTGCAAGGGCATATTTCCACAATGGTATTACAAAATACACGACACCCTGCATAAAAGAGCAACTTAATAAGAAAATATAATGGGTGTTTACAAGAGTCTCCTCAATGTCTCTCCAACAGCATCATGCTGCTTACTTTTGAGTCCTAGTTTTCCTTTCTAATTTCAAAATAAAGTACATTGCAGAAACTGACCTCCAGCTGAATTCCATTTCATCACAGCACATGGTCTGTATATAAAAGACTCTTCACTAGAACTTACCTTATAGATTAGCACAGGGTCAATTCCCAAACATAGTTTCTGCCCACTTGAGAAGAATGAGCAGTCTTCCAAGAAATCCAAAATATTGGGCACCAAGAGTGCCCCATATGTAAATCAAGAGTGCTGTGCAGTCATTATTGTTTTCTGCCCCAAATAACTAAGAAATTAGTTATTCTTAAATTATCTTTAAATTAAACCTATAAAAACATTTGTTTTGCATACTAACCCTCATATAATTAAGAGCACTGAGTTCATTAGGGAAATTTTCAAGGCTGAATGATTTGAGCATGCTGTAATTTTTTGGTATGAATCAACAGCCCTGAAAACTTTGTGATTCTTATAAGACAATTAAATGCTTTTTTTCTGAGTAAGCCTATTGATTTCACAGGGATAAACCTATGAAACAAAAATCTATTTGGAAAAGTAGCAAGTGTTCTTTCTACTTGGTAACAAATGGAACTTTTAACTACAAAACCCAGGACCATCCACAGCCTCTCCCCAGTGCCCATCACAGCAACTCCAAGCAAGAAGCTCTCAACTAGCTGGAATAAGCAGTCTTTGGCTGTAACCTAACAGTATACTCATCATTCTTCCCTCTTCCCTAACAGGACACAAAAAGAACAGAACACTGTCATGTATCTGTGTCTGTGGGGAACACGAGGCATCATGAGGCAGACTGAAATTTTTGAAAAGGTTAACATCAAAGTTCAGAGTGAATTTCTGACCTTTTAAAATTATTATTGAGACATGAGCTCACTTTGTAGCCCAAGCTAGTGTGGAACTCAGGTTCTCTCTGCTCTAGCCTTTTGAATGCTGAGATTATAGGCAGGCATCTCCATGCCTGGATCTTAATTCTTAAAAGTCAGCCTAGCAGGTGAAGGCAAGGAAAGAAACAAATGGTGATGTGGTACTTACTGAAGTCTCAATCTCTGCCTCCACCTGAGGGTGCCTGTTCAGTTTTAATAAATAGACTTTGTCTGTATTGAATTTCAGTGTCATTCAAAATCCTGCTAAAACCTGTGGATACAGCTTACACAGTAGCAAAGGAAAGATTATCTCCATCCACACCTTGGAATCTGTTTGCCTACCTGGATCACCACTGCCAGCAGGTGGGAGATCATCAAAGAGTAAAGGTCCCCCAGATCCTGAAACACAGAAGAACCTAGAGTGAGTCCAAAATGAACAACCAGGCTTCAGTTCCAGAATCCATCCCACCAGGACACCTATGCAACAGGTTATTGAGACAAACTCAACACTTGTGTCAATCCGGTGCAACTCATTCTGCAGGGAATAATATCCGGAACCTACTTTAAAGTTGTATGATTTCAAAGAAAACAAAGTCTGTCTTAAAGAGCTGAATTTTACTTCAACTAGTAAAATACAGAGTTGAACCAGAGAAAACTGCTCATCGTGTTTATGCAGTACTTCTCAGGGTTAGCTACTGCAGGTCTTTCTGCCTTACCTGAGGCCATGGGTTCAAAACTTAAAGACAGCCAACACCTAAAACATCTGTGTGTTAAAAATGGGGGAAAGGGAGAAAGATTGAGACAACTACAATCCCAGGATGAGTAGACGTTGACACACACCTGGGAACGCCTGAAGACTGTACCTGAATCAGTACTGCTGGCCGGGGGCAGGTCCTCCAAGAGCATGGGTCCTTCCTGTGCTTCTTCTATCCCTAAAACAAAAAACCTGTTAGAGAGCAGATGGTCACCCAGGGAACACCATGCCCTCCCCTGCTTAGAGTCAGCTTGCTACGAGTCAGACTTTTAAACAGACATCTTTTAAAATCTCTTCTGGACAGCTATTTACTATGGAAGAGCCCCTGTTTCCAACAATCAGAGTCAACATAAAAACAACAAAATGATACCCTAACAAGTGCCAAATTTAAAAGGTATTTTTTGGGGGTGGGGTGGGAGAGGGAGACAGGGTCTTACCATATAGCCCTGGCCTGAAATTCTCAACATAGACCAAGCTAACCTCAAACTTATAAAGATCCTCCTGCCTCTGCATCCTGAGTACTGGGGTTAAAGGTGTGCATACGCCACCATGCCAGCCTCTTCTTCCCCTTCCCTGTCCCCAAGTACTAAGGACGGAATGCATGCTAAGTGTGTGCTCTACCACTAAACTACACATAATGTACCCATGTTCCTAAAATCTTCCCTTCAAAGAGAATCACTGAAAGTGGAAAAATGACTTTTGTACCTCAAGGTGGAGTTGAGAAGTGGAGGAAGCCTCCAAAGGTCCATGGACACTACTGAATGCTATACTGGTATGCAATGGGAAAGAACCTACTATAACTTAGTGTCACCAGCAATGTCAATCAATGGAGAAAAGAGGAGTTTCAGGATGTACAGGCCTCAGAAAAAAAGCTAAAGAATGTTTCTGGGTTTTTTTTTTTTTTTCAACCTAAGAATCTGAAGACCTTGGTCAGTCAGTATCAACTGCAGTCCAACTGTATTAAAAAGGGAACTTCCAAAGTAAGTCTTGTTTTCAACTGCACACTATTCTAAGTCAGCATAATGAAACCTTGTGCTACCCTCAGCCCCGGCCCACTGTGTATCCCTTCATCCAGGGAATCCTTGCTTTCCAAGCTGCCCGTCACTTAATCACTTGGAAGCCATTAGTGATTAGTTGCCATTGTGGTTATCAGACCATTTATAGGATTACACCATTTACGTTCAAGTAACTTTTATTTTATTTAAGAATGTCCTCAAAGCACACAGCTGTTGTTTTTTAAGACAAGGTTTCTCTGTGTAGCTTTGGAGCCTCTCCTGGAACTCACTCTGTAGACCAGGCTGTCCTCAAACACCTACCTGCCTCTGCCTCCCAAGTGCTGGGATTAAAGGTGTGTGCCAGCACTGCCCAGCTTTAAATTTTACATTTATTTAATTTTATGCGTATAAGTGTTTTGTCTGTATGTATGTCTGTGTACCATGTGCATGCCTGGTACCCAGAATCCAAAAGAGGGCATTGGATCCTCCGCAACTGGAGCTGCAGGTGATTACAAGCCATCGTGTAGGTGCTAGGAATGGAACCTGCATCCTCTCAAGAGCAAGAAGTGCTCTTAGTCACTGAGCAAATCTCTCCAGCTCTTAAAACACACTTCTTATGATATATTCTATTTGTTTTATTATTAGTTACTGTCAATCTCTTCCCAGGCTTAATTTAAAAATTCAACTTTATCACAATACCATGCACAGGGAACATAGAGTTTTTAGTATCTACATGGGTTCTCAGAATGTATGGCTGGGTATAGATGACCACTACACAGCATGTTTACCTCCTAAAGTGCCTTTTCAGAAGATTGGGTTCAACTCCTAGCACCTATGAACCTAATACTCAGATCTTTGTTCTACTGCTTATTTCTTAGACCACATGCAAAAACATCCTCATGTAAATCAGTTCACTTAGAAAAATTTATATTTAAGAGATTCGTCAGTATCATGATTTGGTCTCCATATAAAGATGAGATTGTGTGGTAGGTTGAAAGAAAATGGCCCCCAAAGGGAGTGGCACTAATAGGAGGTGTGGCCTTGTTGGAGTAGGTGTGGCCTTGTTGGAGTAGGTGTGGTCTTGCTGGAGGAAGTGTCACTGTGGAGGTGGGTTTTGAGGTTTCATATATGCCCAGTGAAACAGACCACTTCCTCTTGCCTGCAAGCCAAGATATAGGACACATGGCTCCTTCTCCAGCACCATGTCTGCCTGCAGGCCACCATGTTGGACTACAACTAACCCTAACTCTGAAAACGTAAGCCACTCCAATTAAATGTTTTTCCTTTATAAGAGTTGCCATCGGGTGGTGGTGGCTCACGCATTTAATCCCAGCACTTGGGAGGCTGAGGCAGGCAGATCTCTGTGAGTTCAAGGCCAGCCTGGGCTACAGAGTGAGTTCCAGGAAAGGAGCAAAGCTACACAGAGAAACCCTATCTCAAAAAACAAAACAAAACAAAACGGAAAAAAAAAAAAAGAGTTGCCATGGTCATGGTATCTCTTCTCAGCAATAGAAACCAGAAAATAGACAGATGGGTATCAATTCTCCTTTTTACCCTTTGTGTGTACATGTGTATGTGTGTGTGCTCAAGTGCCATTGTGTGTACATGGAGGCCAGAGGTGGATGCTGGCTGTCTTCTTTAATCTCTAAAGGGTCTTTTGAACCTAGAGCTTGTTTATTCTAGCTAGCCACTTGACTTCAGAAATCCTTCTCAGGTTGGGGATTTAGCTCAGTGGTAGAGCGCTTGCCTAGCAGGTGCAAGGCCCTGGGTTCGGTCCTCAGCTCCAAAACAACAAAACAAAACACAGAAACCCTCTGCCCACTCTACCTTTACATAGGCAGTGGGTCTGAACTATCTTCATGTTTACATGGCAAGCACTCCACCCACTGAACTGCCTCCCTGGCCCAACTCTCCTCTTTTAAAACAAAAAGTAGAATTTACCAGTTCCAAGGAAGGGATATCTTGGGGATATTTAGGTCAGAAGTACCTTAATATATACAAAAACCCTAAAGTGAACAAAATCTCTTTTGCTTTATTCCCATATTACACGTGAGAAAATACGCTCTGTCAAGATCCCCCCAACTGAGGAATCAAAAATTATTTCATTTTCTCAAGAGACATAAAACGTATGGAAACAGGAAGTAAAGCTGCCCCTTGCTTCTGGGACCATTCCAATACTCAAATCCAGGGATGGTCACTATCTTACCTAGATGTCCTTACCCAAACAACCCACCAACATTACCCTGTATACTTCAAACTGTCTCTAGACTATCTGAGTGCCCAATACATGGGTAAATACTGCAAAATGGCTCCTAGACTGTGTCACTTAAGTATAACTAGAAACCATGCACATGCTCAGTACAGCTTTAAAAAAAATTACAATTTGTGTTATGTTGAATTTACAACTACGGAACCCACAGACACAATGAACTACTCTAGCCCAAGAAGTAGAACACTAAAGAGTATTTACTCTATGTATTAATTCCTCTACCAAACTCCTAATATTCTATCAGCTCACTTCCAAAGGCCTAACAATCAAAATGTCCATTCCGCTGACACTCAAAACTGTATTGGGTTGAGGGCTGGTGTGATGACTCGGCAGTTGGAGTACTTGCTCTTGCAGAGGACCTGGGCTCAATTCCTAGCACTCATAAGGTGACTCACAACAAGTCATAACTCCAGCTCCAGGGGATCTAACACTGTCCTCTGACATCTGGGGAAACCAGACATACCTGGTGCACCTACATACAGGCAAAACACCCATACGCACAAATTTTTAAAAATGAGATAATCTAGGAAAACCACACTTCATTCAGTGGGCTAGGATACCAGCAGGCCAAGCGTCTTAAGGAGAGAAGCATGTATATTACAGCAAAGAGGCCAACCTAACAACCAATCCTTCTCCTCTAAGCATCATCTTTTCACTACCACTGTCCATCAGAGAAAGCTGTCTTTGCAGAAGTAACGTGTATTTTCAGTTCTTTCAGGCACTCCTCACAGACTTCCTGCCTCATGCCAGCCTGGTCCCCCTCTTCAGCCCTAACACTGAAAGTGTTCAAATTGCACCTTTAAAGAACAGTATGGTGTTCTTTTTCACTCTAGAATACCATCAAAGGTACTTCAATTAAACACAGTGAGATTACCTCACATTTTATTGCCCATAACTGAGATTAGTTGTAAAACACTCATTGCTTGTAATGCACTAAGGGTTCTAAATATTTTAAATCAATTGATACTGTTACTACTCAATGAAGAGGAAGCTGAGACACCAAGGCCAAATACCTGCTCCAAAGGAGTGGGCTGTGAGGCGTGGAGTGAAGACTCAAACCTAGCTGACTGATTCCCCAGTGCGGGCTCTTGCTGGGCACAGCCTTGGACTTTACAAAGACCAATCATACCTTACAGTTAGTTCTCCTACAACATAACCCCAGGCTAATCAGGATCTCTTTGGCCACCTTTCATATCACCTATATGCTCAAACACATGTGTATTTGGATCCTTTAAAATATACTCTAGTGGGCAGTGGTGGTGCATGCCTTTAATCCCAGCAGTTGGGAGGCAGAGGCAGGCGGATCTCTGTGAGTTCGAGGCCAGCCTCGTCTACAGAGCGAGATCCAGGACAGGCACCAAAACTACACAGAGAAACCTTGTCTCTAAAAACCAAAATAAAAAAATGTAAATTACAGGGTTGGGGATTTAGCTCAGTAGTAGAGCACCTGCCTGGCAAGCACAAGGCCCTGGGTTCGATCCTCAGCTCAATATATATCTATATCTATATATCTATCTATATCTATCTCTATTTCTCTCTATACACACACACACACACTCTGTAACTATAAACACATTTGAGCTTAGACAAAAGGCCAGGAAGAGACGTGGGTCATAAACACTATACTATGGAACTTTTCATTAGCCAAAACTTTGCACTGTTTTGAAAAGAAATCCAAAGTATGTGAGCTACAGTTGTCAGCTTCCACCAGACAACATGCAACTCTGATCCATAACACTAATAGAAAATGAACTATGCACCCTTCCAATCACAGCTAATATCACTCATCCCCCCCCATTATCTATATCCAGGAATTATGTTTACTGGATATTATATATTATGATGAGACTTTTTTGTTTTGTTTTTGATACAGCATCATACTATGTACTCAGACTGTCCTGGAATTTGCTATGTAATCCTATACCGGCCTGGCCTTGAATTCAGAGGTTTGCCTACCTCTGCCTTCCAAGTGCCGGGATTAAAGGCATGCACTAAGGGGTTATCTTTTTATTAATTCTGTGAATTTTTCAATCATTAGATATTAATATATTAATCCTTTATAATATATATTGTATTATTTTCTCACTTTAACTTTCTATGACTTGTATTTTATCTTACTTATACACTAAGCTCTAGAGTAATATGTCTTCTGACATTATTTCAACCTTTATTTTATATTTGTATTTCCAATATTTTTCAAATAAATACTCATGGAGGTGAGTACTGTACATGTCGGTGGCTGTGTGCACACATGTGCATGCAGTATGTATACAGTGTGTGTAAAGGCTAGAAGTCGATATCCAGGCTCTTCCTCAATTGCTTTATTATTATTATTACTACTACTACTATTGTTATTATTATTATAGGGTTTCTCTGTGCTGTCCTGGCTATCTTGGAACTCATTCTACAGACCAGGCTGGTCCCAAACTCATAGAGATCTGCCTGCCTCTGCTTCCGAGTGCTGAGATTACAGACATGTATCTTCACACTAGTCCTTAAAATACACACTTTGAAGTTAGCCTGTCAAATAATCCTTAACAATTAAACATCAGTTTTATTTGAAGTGCTGGGGATTGAACTCAAGACTTCTCATGCTAAATATGTGCTCTACCACTGAGCAATAGCCCCAGGCTGACAATCGGGTACCAGATCTGAACCCAGGACCTCACACATACTATGCTCTATCTCCACACTGACCATGAGTTTTAAATATACAGGTGTTAACAACCAAACAAGTGAACCCCACTCTACATAACTAAACAATCCATGTAAGCATTTTATGGATCTAAGAGAAAAGTTTCACTACTTATATAAATAAGCAACTTCCCTTTTAGCAAAAGATAGATCTTTTTTCTTTTAATTGATATGCTCAACTATCAAAATCTTTTAAGTCCTGGGATAAAGACTGCTAATTTAGTGCAATATCTGAAAACATGTAACAAATACTTACTACATGTTATACAGGCCACAAAAATTTAAGTCATGTGGATGTGCACATAAGAGTTGATACTAAAAAACCAAACCAAAAGAATTCAACAAAACATGACTGTTGTGCTGAGTGGTGGCATCATCTTCCTCCACACACTCCAAAATCATTGCAACTGGTTTTAAAGTGCTGTTACAATGCACATCTCACGGATGATAACTGGCCAACACCTGCAAAGCCCTGACTATGTGGTCCAACCTGGGCCATGGGTTCCATTAAACATACTGACACTTCTTAATCCATACACAATCTGCAGGAGGCATCACCTATTGTACATACAAGCCAATAGTTCCTGAAGGCAAAAGGGTAGTGCAAAGTCAGATCTGAAGGCACAGTTATGTTCCACTTTCTACACACTACATGAAAATGGCTAGATTTTTTTTTATTGATCCCAGTATTATTTTGGGAAACCTGTTACACTAATCCATCATGTATGAGGGTCAGTATGCAATTTAGCCTTGTCCTTCTGACTACTTAGCAACCCTCGATTTACTGAAACAAAGTATGATGTTGGAACAGGTCTTAGAATGGAGTCCTGTGAGAATTCTGAGTGCTTGTCAGAAAACACCAAGAAAACAAGACATGAGTCTTATGGCGTCAGTTCCTTCAAAACACAGAATTGTTCTTGGAATGTGTTTTCATGCTCCTCCCAGGTGTAATGACTAGGAATGATTTTACTTCAGATTTCTCATTATTGTTTGCTGCTATTACCCAATTAAATGTTTCTATGCCTTTATGGAAAACATATTTATGCCAAGTGCAGCTTGTCCTTGTGACTGTACACTTTACTCATGTGGCTCTTCTTAACCCTCAGAGTATAAATTGTCTGATGCTCTAAATAAAGTTGGCTACTGCATGAGACTTTAGTCTGCCTCATTTATTGGCTCAATTTCCCCAGGTCCCCCAGGTTACCAGCTAGACTGGTAAATAGTATGGTATGCAAATCAATTTTTAAACCATAAATCATATTAAACCATTTAAATCATATTCATGGAGCTAGAGACGATGGCTCAGCAGTTAAGAGCACTGACTGCTCTTTCAGAGGACCTAGGTTCAATTCCCAGCACAGAAATGGCAGCTCACACCTGTAACTCTATTCCAGGGGCTCCACTCCCTTCTGGGCCTCTGCAGGTACTAGGCACACAGGTGATGCAAATATACATGCAGGCAAAACACTTGTACACATTAAAACACCACAAAACAAAACTTTCTCGTTAGGGTGTTTTGTAGCTATTTTGTAGGTACTGTTGCTGTTTTTTGAAACAAAGTCTCACTATGTGGTCCAGACTGGTCTGAATTCAGGATCCTCCTGTCTGGGCTTCCGTGAGTGCTGGGGTTACAGATGTGTTACCCGGGCTAAGCTCATCTAGTCTGTTTTAATTGCTTGCTACAGTAACTTTGAATCTCAATTGTGCCAACCTATTCAGGATTTAGCCCTCAGCTTCCTGTCCTCCACAAATTCTGAAAGCCTGTCTTGTTTTAAAACTTGAAGAATACACTGTAACAGTGTCAGCGTCCTCCTGGAAGCAGAAAGCACTTCCCAAATGTACTCCTAGGGAGCAAAGGATCTTAAAATACCCCATTGCCTCTATACAAGCAGGTGAGCCTGGGCCCTCTGCACTCCATCTGCTAAATCCCAAATTTTAATAAGGAATTGTAAGGTTTTATGTCATGTCAAGAGAGCCTTGACATCGGGGAAGACTCAAATTAATTTTGGATCAAAAGCAATAGGGACTACAATGATGACAGATTTCCAGGCACACCTGGTAATCCAAATCTGCCCAAAGCACAGATACAGGTTATACTCCTGTGAAAGACGTAAGACTACCCGTATAAAGTCAGCTTCACTCAAAACTCTAACGGTGGTTATCTTCAAAAAGAATGGCAGGGTCAAATTCACAGCCTCAAGGTGTAGTTACTTAGAAGCTCCTGTGGTATCAGAGTGGTTGGTGGGAGCAAGTAACGGTACTATTACCAGAAGCAACTGCAAAAAGATGACACTACAAAGCATCTCGATAAAGTCTGGAGATGCGCAGGTGAGAAGCCAATACACAGGCCCTGAAGGGAACACAACAATACCGTCTCATGACCCGAAACCCCAGCACTCTCCCATGCTAGCCCGCCACGCTCCGGCAAGCTGGAGATCTGAGCCCTGGCCCCTTCTGGACGAACACAAGGTCTTCCTGTCTAGAATCTCTGCAACCATCGGGTTCTCCATCTCGGGAAGCCCTCACTAAAAGCCGCCTCTTGCCCCAGTCTCTCTCACTAGAATTCAGGTACCGTTCCACTGGCTACCTAGCGTTTCCCACGGTTTATAATCTCTTAAGATCAGAACTGAACGCTCTGAAGGCAAAGGTTGGTCCTCTCCACCTTCCTATTCTCTGCCAAAGCCGTTCCCAAAACGTGAGCTGCACACGCCTCCTCCCGAGCTGGTCGGCCACACCGCCCTGCATTGACCGTGCAAGTCCCGCACCGAGGGAACCGGAGTGGAAACTTGTTCTCTAAGTTCTCGGGGTTTCCGGCACGCAGTTAGGCCCGGGACCAGAGCCCCCGCCTGGGAGTCTTGCTGTGGCCAAATTAAACCCAGGGTGTCCCGACCTTTCGGCGCGGGGCTTCGTGCGTGGGCCACGAGAGGCCGGGACCCAGACCGCGCGGTCGCTCCGGCCCGGAGAGGCACAGGCCGAGGCTGAGGCGGCAGTGGCGCGAAGATGGCGGAGGCCGCGCACCCCGGCGCCGCCCTCTCCCCGCGCCGCTTACCGGCAGGCGGGCGCGGCGCGCGCTCGGGCTCCGGCAGGTCCCCGAACAGGTCCATGGCGGCGGGCGGTGGAGCGGAGGCTCCGCGCTACCCTGGGCGGCGGCGGCGGCGGCGGCGGCGCCGTCAGTCACCGCGCGAGACCCTGCCAATCGCGCGCCGCGCAGCCGCCGACCCAGAGTGCTAAGCGCGGGGGCGGGGTTGGGCTGCGCAAGCGCACAAGCGCTTCTGGCCTGGGCACCTGATCCCGTGACTTGATATGGCGTTTCCCGGGAGGAGCGGAGTAGTTTGGGGCCCAACCTGACGTCCAGACCGGCTTTTGGTCCCAAAGATGACCGTGGCAGTCATCTTTGCACTCGCGCGGTCTCGTGTGCTGTGACCAGGACGTCAGGAGCGGAACCCTGGAGGATGCCGGAAGAAGGGAGGCAGGGACGCACCTGTCCGCTGTTCCCAGTGTGATTGAGCAGGCAAAGCAGCAGCTGACCGACCGGGAGCAGGATGAATCTCCGATGTTCCACTGGGATAGAGACCAGAGAAGACAGTCCAAGCCACAAAAATATCAAACATCCCTCATCTCAGCCACCAAAACTGCTGCTGCTTCACCAATTACAAGTTTGTGTTTTCTAAGAAAGATCTAGTCATAGAATTACCTCTTCCTGACATGCAACCCACAAAAGACCTCACTTCCTTAAACATACCCTCAAATCAATTGTCTACACATCCAGATCCTACCAGTCTTTTCCCACAACCCCTTACCTGTGTTTCCCGGCTTGTGTGGACTCCCTTGGTGCAGCAGGCAACATAAGTCACATTGCTCCACTGCAAATCTGTTCCGGCTATTCTCTGGCTGTAATAGGTGGATCGCCAGCAGGCCTCCAGGCCGCTGTTTGAAGTCTTCACTGCTCTCAGACAGAACCACCTCCTCCACGACAGCTGCAGGATTTTGAAATAACAGCACTTTGTCTCTTGTCCTCACCTCTCACCCACTTCTCAGACCACCCCAACTTGACATCACCCACCATGTCTCCAAAGCAGCTCTGCTGGTGACTTCCACTCCTGCGAATGGTCATCATTCCACATGAATTCTGACAGAATTGTCACTTGACCTGTCTTTCCCATATGTGTATTAGATGTCTTTTCAGGTTTTCTTCTATTCACTGCTCCATCTCTCCTTGTTTACAGGCTCCACTTCTATCTGGCTGTTATTTGATGGAATTACCTTCTTTTGTAGAGACAAGAACTTGCTAGGTAGACCAGACTGGTCTTGAACTCACAATGCCTCTACATTCCCAGTGATAGGATTATAGGTCTGTGTCATCACTCCTGGCAATTGGAATTCTGACTTGATCTTAAGTTCTCTTTTCTCTTTCCCTTCATAATCTCATCCACACCAGACTTGAATTGCTACCCTTTTGGACACAACTTGTTCGTTTTCCTACTATCTTTAGATCTCTGGGCTCCAGTAATCCCTAGAATAATTTATGGGTGATCAGAGCACCTCAAGTCCCTGACAGATTCTATTTTCTCTATTCTGTATTTCCTTTTAGTCTGTTGCTTGGTCCAATATGCTTGGGCAGAAGAAAGGCATGCCAATGGGAGTATGTGGTAGAGTAGGTTCTTCACTTCAATGAACAAGCGGAGCGGAACATCTACAGGAAAGAGGGGGGGGGGATATAATCCCAAAGGACAAGCCCCCAGTGACCTATTCTCTCCAGTTTCCATTTTCCACCGTGCCACCCCCTGCCAAAGATCTCTTAAAAAGTTAAACCTGCCAAAGGGTTAAACCATTCACTAGGTCAGAGCCTCATGATCTAATTGCTTCAGAACGCGATGTGTTGTACTAATTTTGTGGACATCCCTTAATCTAATCAAGTTGACCCCCACTGTCAATCATCACAATGTCCATGTGCAGATATTTGTGTGCACTTAAGTTTTCTGCTTCTTTGCCCAAACAAGTGTGCATTTGTTGGATTACATAGTGAAAGTATATTGGGAGGAATTATCAGTGCATTCCAACATGGCTGTTGCATTTTACATTCCCACCATCAGGGAATGGGAGTGCCTGCTCCCCATATCCGTGCCATCTGTTCTCAGTATTCTGGATTTTAACCATTCTAACAGGTTAGTAAACTTTGAGTTAGTCAAACTCTAATTACGGAAAAGTGCATGAATCATAATTATAAAGCCGAGTGACTTTTACAAGCCAAACACAGCCATATAACAAAGATCCAGAAAAGAAAATTCAGAGCACTTTGCACACACAGAAGCCATTCCAGTCATGACCTCGGAAGGAGATCATGGTTAGCACTCTACCATGGAATTTGCCTGGCCTTGAACTGAATTGGTGGAATAATATGAGTTTGAGACCAGCCTGGTTACAAAGCGATTTTTAAGATGGCCAGAGCTGTTACACAGAGAAACCCTGTCTTGCACACTGCCACCACCTCCCAAAACAGGTTACAAGTACAACCATATTTAATGTGCAATCATGATGCTAAGCACAATCATGTCTCAAACCATCACTGTAGAAACACAAAGAATGGAGTCCTTTGAGAAAAACCCAAGAAAACAAGAGCCTTGTGAGCTCAGTTTCTTCAAAACAATTGTTCTTGGAATATAGTGTCATGCTCTTCCCAGGTGTAGTGGATAGGAATGAGTTTACTTCAGATTTCTCATTATTGCTTGCCTCTATGGAAAAAAAATTTTGCCAAGTGCAGCTTGTCCTTGTGATTGTATACTTTACACATTATTAATCAGAATTGTCTGATGTGCCGAATAAAGTTGGCTACTGCATGGGACTTTAGTATGCTTCTTTTATTGTCTCCACTCTCCTGGGGCCTGGGTCCCACCGCCTTAATTCCAAAACTGTCTTCATATTTTTCCTTTTCATGCTTTTGAGAATTTCAGATATGCATAGACTGTATTTTGGTTATATTCACACCCTACTCCCTGCAACCGCTCTGGATTACCTCCATTGATTTGAGACAGTTTTCCTATTCCTCTGCCTCTATGTGTTTGCCTTTTGGGCACTTCATGTAAGTGGAATCCTACACTATTCTGCATTTCATTTAGTGTTTTATTTCCCCCAAGAGTCATTCATGTGTACTTATGTCTGAACCTCATTCTCCTCCATGAATAATGTCCCATTGTAATTGACTGATCATGTTTGCTTTTATCTTTGAGGGTTCACCTGTTGAGAGTTCACACCCAAGTTGCTCCCACCTTTGGGATGCTGTCAGTTCTGCTTGTGGACACAGCTGTTGCATTGTTACAGCTCTCATATGCCTAAGATTGCCACACAGGGTCACATGGTAATTCTGTGTACTGAGAAACCACTACATTTCCCACAATAGCTGTCCTGGTTTACACTTCTAGCCACAAATGACTGTTTTCCAGTGCTCGGGCTGACCTATGTGGAGTGGCTAGGTCTTACACAGAATGGTATTGTGTTCATATAGGTAATATCAACTTTGTTGTACGCATGCAGAACAGATTTTCATCTTTACAGGCTGGCCTATTGGGGAGCTGGCCAGGTCCCAGGTGAGTTCCTTCCAGTCTACTGAGTCTATGACCAGGGTGATTCTGGTTCAAATATCCAAAAGAGCAGGGGGACAAAGGCAGAAAAGAATTTTACTGAGCAAGAGGAGGTACAGAAGGTCTTCTTATGCTCCAGTTTTTCATTTTATCAAGCACAGGGCAAGGTGGGGGCTGAGATTCATAAAGAGCTATCAGCCCAGGGTAGGTGTAACAAGGCAACAGTGGATACTGTTTCTCATGTGTAACAACCCAGGTTCCATCCCAGTACAAACAGTCCTTCATAGATTGAGGTTTATTACTTCTACAAGCAGTCAAGGGTGCCAGCTCTGCCTGGACCTGGAGGTGGGAAACGTCAGAGATTGCCATGGTATGATGGAACACTGTGTTGCAGAACCAACGGCTCATTAAAGCTTTAGAGAACAGGGACGGGAGAGAGAGTACCTGATCTTGTCTAGGAGTGTTGAGCACTAGCAGAGCTGTGCTCAAGCCTTATCTGTGTGGCCCGTGGATACAGACAAGGGCACCACAGCAGACTTCTCCCCCATGCTTACCCGTCATTTCTCCCAGTCTATTCCTAAGGGACCTCTGAAGTATCAACTGAGGACCTAAGCCTCTTCCTTGAGGGACAGCCTAGCAACCCAGCTTTAGAAGCTCTGTCACCCAAACAGGGAAATTCAAGGAAATTAGCTGCCCTGGAAAGGGGTCAACAGAGAGCGGAGACAGCTCTAACAAGCATGTGCTTGCTTCCATACGCATATACCAGGATGTACCAGGACTTTAAAAGGTCAGACACTAGTACACAGGATACTGAACTCAGTATTGTGTCCAAGACAGTTGAGGGAATTTGGTATCATCACAAGTTGTGGAGATGAACCATGAGGTGGCCCTCAACATCTCCCTTCCTTGTGTATGTACCCCAGTATAGACCTGCTCCCTTTTTAAGTATGAGCTTGAACTCCTACAAAGAGCAAAACATCCCAGAATTTCCTTTATGAAGTCAGATGGATGACAAAGAGGAAACTTCCTCATTTGTTCTCTCTTGCTTTGGTCAGGTGGGAGGCACCTGTCACATTGGGAGGTGCACTGTGGATAACCCCATGCTAAGGGCTAAGTGAGACCTCCAGCCAAAAAGCAGAAAATGAGGCCCTTTGGCATTTTGTTGGAGAGGAACTGAATCTTGCCAACTGTACTTCATGTGAGTGACAGCATCTCCTCTCGGCTGGGCTTTCACATGAGACCACAGCCTGAGCACACGCAGCTGTGGCCTGTGAGACACCACCAGGCAGAGATCCCAATAACCCTTCAGGTATTAAATATACAAACTGCTAAATTGTGGGGTAGTTTGTTACACAGCAACAGACAGTGCTGGCAGATTTTCTTACAAAGAGTGAACCCCTGAGGGGATACAAGCACCCCACCCCACCCTTGCTTTGGTACTGCCCCTGGCACCCCCACCAAGGGACAGCAGGGAGTGTGGCTGGATGGGATGGAGTCTGCCTACCCCTCCAGCTCTGAGGAAGCTGCTACCAGGAAGCCTTATAGGATCAAGATGCAGTATGCACACGCTCTGCACCTAGCAGGAAAGGAGGAAAAGAGCCAGTGGGAGCACAGAAGACAACTTAGCTGAGCCCTACTGGCACAGCCCAACCCCTCCAAGGAGAAGCTTTATGCTACCCTTCCCACATCCCCATTTCCCTCCCATGTTGGGGGATCTCAGGGATCAAATTACTATAGGAATTTTCTGTGGAAATCAGACCACTGGGTTCTGAAAGGCAAACCCAGTCCTCTGTCCTCCATGTCCTGCAGGGTTCAGGGGCTACCTCCTTCAGGCAGCCTTCCTCAGGGCCTGCCAGTTGGAGGACATCTCAGCTTTTACTCCACTCTCACCATGCTTATTAACTCTCTGTCCTGGCCTTGTGTCTGACACACTGATGCTTGGGAAGTATCATCCCCTTTGAAATTACATTCATAAGGCAGAGGCTGTGACCCCCCAGGGCTAGGCTGAATTTCCTGCTGAAACTCCTCCTGGTTACCAAGGGACACAGGCTATCTCTAGTGATTTGTTCACAGCATCTCTAAGTCGGATGCACAGACTCCAGTCTTCTCCTCCCAGGTTAGGACTGACCGGGGCCCAACAAGACCCACATCTTGTCTGCTCTTGCAGAGCCCAGGGACAGCCAGGCCTCCAAAAGAGCCCCCAGGAACCAGAGCACTGGTGCAGATGGGTCTTGAGCCAAGGCAAAGCTACAGGAGAAAGAGCAAAGGTCCGGTGCTGGCAGGACCTGCGGGGTTTTCTGTACGAGGCACCAGCTGGTGGCCAGGATCTTCTGGAAGTCTCAGATTTCGAGTTCCCACCACATCCTTAGCTAGAAAACAAAGAGGAGTTTGGGCTCAAGGCCAGCCCCGAAGCTTTTACGTTCCATCCCACAGGCAACAGTATTTCTCTCTCCCTCCTTTGTCCGGCATCCTCCATGTCCCTCTGTAAGAGCACTGCCCAGGACTGGCTCTCAGCTCTGTGGACTGGGTGGCTCCTCCTCAACTACCAGTTAAGATGAGCAGAAACTGTCAGGGAGCACGGGGGGGGGGGGGGGGGCGTGAGGGGGGAACTGGGGGGGGGGTGTTTTTGTGGGGCAGAACAGGAAGGAAGGGCATTTGGCCTCCCATTCCCAGGTTTTTTAGCTTGGCCCTCCTCCTGCAGAGCACTCACCTTGGTGAGGGTGGACACGCTCCTGTGGGCGTCCTGCTTCTCTGGGCAGGATGTCCACTGCCTCCCTCAGCATGGTGAATACAGCAGCTAAGGCGCTGCCCAGTAAGTCGCAGCTCAGATCCTGCAATGGAAGGCCAAGGGGAAGTTACCTGCACTAAGCTTCTGGTTCCCCCACTGCGGGGTGGGGGTGGGGGGTTCGTGGGGAGGAGGATAGAGGGAGCTGGCTTGCTCTGGAGGGGGGCCAGGGTTGGGGAGGCTTGAGAATAAGCTTCCTAGGTAGGGGAATAGGAAAGAAAGCTGGAGCGTCCAGTGTGGAGGTCTACGGGGAAGGTTCACCGTGTGGCTACAAACCTAGGCAGCTACAGGCACCGCTAAGATGGGGGCTGGACCTGGAGAGGAGAGAGGCACTAGCCACGGTGGCCAGGGGACGCGATGCTGCGCGTCCGGCCTCGGGGCTAGCCTGATCCCTCGGCGGCTCAGCAGGACAGACACGGCCGCTCCCTCGGCCCGGCTCCGTTGGCACCGTTGGCGTCGTTGGCGTCGTTGGCACCGTTGGCACCTGCTCGCGCACAGGCCTCTGGGAGCGCGCGTGGGATTGCCTCTCCCAGGAGGCCCGGCGGCAGCCCTAGGGCGGGGCCTCCAGCCTAGTGAGTCTGAAGGCGGGGTTCAGCTCTCCTTGGCGGTGGCGCTGCCGCCCCTCCATTCTCCAGTTCCTCCGGGTTCCCAAAGGAGCCGCTAACTCACAGAAATCCGCCTGCCTCTGTCTCCCAAGTGCTGGGATTAAAGGAGCGCGCCACCACTGAACTATCTCTTCAGCTTCTTAAGATTTTTTTTGTTTATTTGTATTGTTTTTGAGACAGGGTCTCTCTATTTAGTCCAAGATGTCCTAGAACTCTGTGTAGTACAAGCTGGCCTTGAACTCACAGAATCCCCTTGCCTCTCCCTCTCCAGTGCTGGAATTAAAGACGTGTGCCACTACTAGGGTGCTAGATACTCAATGGTCACCAAGGTTAGAGCCAAGCCAGAGGCAGAAGATCCTGGTGGGAGGCATGGTCACTAGATGGGTCCCTTGTTGCTTGCGTATGTAGCTTGTGTTTGTTGAGGTATGTTGGAGACCATCCTTTACTGAGCTGCCTAGAGCCTGGACTTAAAGACCCTTCTGAGGCTTGTTTTGTCCTTGCAAACTTTTTGGCCCCTGCTCCTCCTGATTGGTGGAAGCTGCCTGTTCCCAGGATGTTGCTGGTCACAGCCAGGTACGCATCTGCTTTCAGCATGTGCTGGTATCAGGTGTCTGAGCAGAAGTGTCTCCATCTTGTGAACCACTCCATCTTATGTTCTTATTTTTATTCTAAGTGCTCACCACAGACAGCTGCTATGGAAACAGCCTCCTCTGGGGATCTCGACAGTGCTGTCAGTGAAGGAGTGGAACAGTCTTTGCTTCAGAAATGCAGTGACAGATGCAGGGGGGACAATTTCAGGGAAGTTTGCTTCTCTGAGGCCAGAGAAGCCAAGGCCAGCAAGGGACATCATGTCCAGGAATTTTCATTTACTCTTCTTCCGGGTGGCAACAGAAGGAACAATCCAGAAAGGGGAAACAATGCTGTGCAGAGAGCACATATAAGAGGGGACAAGACCCTGTGTCCCTGTGAGAAGTCGGTACCACAGTTCTTCGGTATGGAAGGAAGAGTACTTGAACCAAGATGTGGGTGGATGTGGTAGGCAGAGTATGCTCTCACCCACATCCCCAGAACTCATGAATCTGCTACTTTACATGGCAAAGCTTGGGGCTGTATCCTGGTTGTAGAGCACTCACCCGGCATGCCCAGGCTCCAGGGTCCCAACTCTAGCTGTAGCCTGATCATACAGCACTCACCTGACATGCCCAAGTCCCAGGATTCTGTCTCTATCACTGGGAACAAAAAAGAAAAAGCAACTGTGTAGATGTGACTACTGAAGGGACAGCCCGAGCCAGGCTAACACAGACCCAAGCATGGCTAGCCTGGCTCTGGCAGGCCTTGCCCTTCTCTCCCATTACCTCAGCCTTGCTACATTCCTAAAGGTAGCCACCAAGGCCTATTCCCTTATTTAGCCACTTCCTCCTCCTGAGGCTGACCACCAAGGTCCAGTTATCAAAGTATTGGAATCCATCAATCAGAAGCCCCCTTTTGGCTACCTTAATTAACATGCCCAATTAAAATTAATCAACTCATCCTAACACTGGTTTCCCCTTTTACCTTTATAAACTGCCATTTGCCTGTGTGTCATCTGTCTCCTCTCTATCCAGAGGCTGTCCTTTGTCTTCCAGGACAAATACCCCGCCCCCTCTCCCTTGTTCCCATCCCCTTCTCCCTCATCCTCTGTCTCCTGTCTTTGTCTCTTATCCCTGCCCTCTGTCCCTCTGAGACAAATAAATCTTCTTTTTGTTGAGAACTTGGTCTTGGGGGGGGGGTCCCTACAATTATGGATTAAGTTAAATATTAAAAATGAGGGAGATTATCCAGATCATCCCAAGGCATTTACAAGAGTTCTTGAAAAGGAGAAAGAAAAAAAAAAAAAAAGAAAAGTAGAAAGAAGTGGAGAATCAGAAGGGTCAATGATGAAGGTCAGATAGTGTCATGAGGTATCCACCAGGGAAACCAGTCAGATGTGGGTTTAGGCAAATAGAAAGTCTTTATTGGGTTGAGAGATGGCTCAGAGGTTAAGAGCACTGGACGCTCTTCCAGAAGACCTGGGTTCAATTCCCAGCACCCACAAGGCAGTCCACAACTCTCTGTAACTCCAGTTCCGTGGGTCTGATACCCTCACACAGACATATGTGCACATAAAATAAATAAATAAAAGAAAGTCTTTATTAGCTGGCTGGTGACTACACTGGAATCCCCAACACTCAGTGGGGGTTTTGTCAGAGAGAGTTTTTAAAAAAAAAAAAATGTGCATTGGAGTTTTGCCTGCATGTATGTCTGTGTGAGGATGCCACACCGCCTGGAACTAGAGTTACAGACAGTTGTAAACTGCCATGTGAGTACTGGGAATTGAACCTGGGTCCTTTGGAAGAACAGGCAGAGTGGCCAGTCTCTAAACTGCTGAGCCATCTCTCCAGCTTGGTCAGAAAGAGCTTTTAACTGCCAAACGTTTCTTACCTCTATTGCAGAGAAGCGGTCCAATTTTCTCTTGGTGATCTAGATTAATCGGTCCTCCTAACACTGCTATTCCTTTCTTAGCCTGTTAGCTTTGGGGCATCAGAAGCCCAAAGTAGCCAGGGAAAGTCTGAGCTTTCAGTTTAGTGAAATGTTTGGTGTGGCTTCTGGCAGGATGGCTCCTTCACCCAGAATCAAAACTTCTAGGCCAGCAGAACTTAAGGTTGTGGGCACAGGAAGCAAACATTTTCTGAGTGGATTACTAGAGTGAGTGTGAGTGGACCCATGGATCCCGGCTAAGGGAGAAACTGTACCATATATTGACAATGATTCAAAGCATATATTGCCTTCTGGAGAACCCTGCCCTAGTCCTCCAGGCTGCTGCCACCTAACTGGTGCTGAAACTGTGCCTTGAAAAGGCCATTCTATCCTTCTATCGGGCCAGCTACTTCACAAAGGTGGGGAACATGGTAAGACCAGTGGATTCTATGATTGTGGACCCACTGTCACACTTCTCTGGTCAGAAGCAATACTGTGTGGAATACCATGATGGTAGATAAGACATTCTCTAAGCCCACGGATAGAAGTCTTGGCAGGAGTGTTATGTGTAGGAAAAGCAAATCAATAACCAGAATAACTTTCTACTCCAGTAAGAACAAAGTGTTGTCCTTTCCACAGAGATAGTAGTCCAGTGCAGTCAATTTGCCACCAGGTCACTGGCAGGTCACCCCAGGGAATGGTGACATATCACTGGTCTCTGCTGTTGGAAGATCTGGCACTCAGTGGCAGCTTTAGACAGGTCAACCTTGGTGAGTGACAGTCCATGTTGTCAGGTAGATGCATAACTGTCATCTCTGCCATCATGGCCACTTTGTTCAAGGGCCCATTAGGCAATGACAAGAATGGCTGGGGAAAGGGGCTGGCTGTCTCCAGATCATCCTATCTACTTGATTATTGAAATCTGCCACTTCTAACTAAGATATAACACAGGGCTGGGGAGCTAATATATCCTTGATGTAAATTGTAAAGGTATATTGCTGGCCTTGCCAACTGAAAGCAAATGGCTTCTAGTGGTCTTTTCTTTAAAAAAAAAAATAATTTATTTAACTTTATTTTATGTGCATTGGTGTAAAGGTATTAGATCCCCTGGAACTGGAGTTACAGACAGTTGTGAGCTGCCATGTGGGTGCTGGGAATTGAACCCGGGTCCTCTGGAAGAGCAGCCAGTGCTCCTAAGCCCTGAGCCAGTGCTCCTAAGCCCTGAGCCATCTCTCCAGCCCCTCTAGTGGTCCTTATACACAGGCACCAAGGAAAAGGCTTTTTCTAGATCAGTAGATACATACCATGTACCAGGAGGTGTGTTAATCTGCTCAAGTCGGGACACAGCTGGTACAGCAGCTGCAATTGAAGTCACTACTTGATTGAGTTTTTGATGGTCAGCTGCCTTTCTTCATGATCCCTCTGTCTTCTGCACTGGCCAGACAGGAGAGCTAAAGAGAGATGGTGGAACCCGCCACCCCTGCATCTCTGTTTGGTTTGGTTTGGTTGTTTTTGTTTTCAAGACAGGGTTTCTCGGTGTTGCTCTGGCTGTCCTGGAATTCAATCTGTAGACCAGGCTGGTCTTGAACTCAGAGATCCATCTGCCTCTGCCTCCTGAGGGCTGGGACTAAAGGCCTGTGCCACCACTGCCTGGCTTAGCCCTGCATTTTCAAGTTCTTGATGGTAGCATTAATTCCTGCAGTTCCTCCAGGGAAGCAATACTATTTTTGATTCATCATTTTCCTTGGCAACTCTCTTTAGGCCTTTCCAACCACAATAGCCCTTACTCCACAGGTCAGAGAACCAATGTGAGAATTCGGTCAACTTCTATTTATCTCTCCCAATTGTACATTCTGGTTTTGGGGAAATAACCACAAGATTAGTTCGGGGACCCACTGGACCTACTGTGGGTCAGATTTCAGTCAAAATGCCTTTAATCACCTGACATAAGCCCCTTCTTAACTGGAGGGCCAAAATGTCTCTTGGTATCTCCCAGAATCAGTGTCAATTTAGTACCTACTGGTAGCACCAATAGACCCCAAAAAGTCTGGTTGTTTTCTTTCCCCTCATGTACAGTTACCCTTGTTTTTTTGTTTTTTGTTTTTTTTAAGTGGCAGGTCCCTCTGGGGAAGGACTGGAGAAAGGCCAGGAGTAAAACTTTTTAGGTCCTTCCTTGGGGGAACCTGGCCGTCCCTTCATTCGAGGGGTTCTGGGTCTGCAAACGGGCTCAAGTCTGAAAATGGGTTCACAGACCAAGATTGCCTTTTGTTATGATCCAATGGAGCCTTTCTTTCATTTGTTTGAAAATTTTTATAGATTAAACAAAATATAGCAGGCTTCTTATCCATTTCATGCCTGGAAACACCATGGTTGATTAGCCAGTACCAAAGGTCCATATGAATCATGCTACCATAAAAACCTGTGCTGATCAGGTCAGGCTACTATGGACATTGCTTTGTCTGTGCTGCCCATTCTGATAAGTACAATGCCCTTGCCTTTGGCGTTCAGTGCTACCACCTGGCCCCTGCTGCTTCGGGGCATTAAACCCACTGCATTTAGTCCCTCCAGCTGAGCAGCAGCATCTCCAACCCTAAGGTCTGGCTTAAGGAAAAGGGTGACATCAAAGATCTCCAAGTGTGTGGTGTCTCTCTTCTTGTTTTGTGTTTGATGTGATTAGTGAAGGATTAGATTAGGTCTTCTGGGCCTTCCCATTGTGGGGGATCAGGTTTTACACAGTGCAGCTACTCTAGCATTGCAATTTCCCTTCACCTTAAAATCAGGCTGGAGAGATGGCTCAGTGGTTAAGAGCACTAGCTGCTCTTCCAGAGGTCCCAGGTTCAGTTCCCAGCACCCACATGACAGCGCACAACTATCTCTAACTCCTGTTCCAGGGGATCTGACACCTTTACATCAACACATAAAAATAGTTTTAAAAAATCATTTTATGAACACCAAGCCAAGAGCAGCAGGCATCTCCAACCTCTATTCAGTAGGCCATCTTCTGACAAATGCTTCGGCCATCTATTTAAACAAAATTTTGATACCTTTTTTAACTGGGCAAAATTCCATACTAAAAATAGGATTGCCATTCAGTGGGTCCATATCAATAAGCTCAGCTTGATCTAGCTTTTAATGTTCTCTCTACCATTATCCCATACCCTTAAAGTCCATTTATTGTGGAATATTACTTTAACTAAGCAAAGATGTGTTACATCTGTTTATACTGCAGAACATTATTTTAACTCTGTAAAGATGTGTTACATTTGTTTCTGCTGCCTTTGTTAAGGATATAAAGGTGTTACTTTCGTTTATGCTGCATTTGTTTAACTATGTAAAGATGTGTTACATTTGTTTCACCTTGCCTGCCTAAGGAACCTGATTGGTCTAATGAAGAGCTGGATGGCCAATAGCTAGGCAGGAGATGCTAGAAGTTGATTAATCTTATCACAGAACTCATTCCTTTCCTTGGTCAATTTATCCAAAGATGCTAGGAGCAACCAACCAGCATCACCATTTTTCTTATTTTTCTGCAAATTGTCAAAATTTTATGTACAGACTCACCAAATCTGTTGCCTCTCATAATTGGTCAGTCAAGAAAATCAAATACATTTGTCTTTTTAAGTTTGTAAAATAGTTTACACCATGGGCTAAGAGAGGCGTCAGTAACTATAGGTGTTGGCAAATTGGAAAGCCTGTTCCAGATACTTAAAGATTCATCCTTATACTTCTGTTGCTCTAGAACCACTTCTGGTACCAAAATCTGTATTAATCAGGGCTCTCTAGAGGAACAGAACTTAAAGGATGAATCTATAGTTATATAAATTGATAGCTATATAAAGGGGATTTTTTTCTTTTAAAGAATGGCTTATGGGCTGTGGTCTAGCTAGTCCAACAATGGCTGTCTACCAATGGAAGGTCCAAGAGTCCAGTTGTTCAGTCCATGAGGTTGGATGTCTCAAGTGGTTTTCAGTATACACCAGAATCTTGAAGAAGCAGGCTCTAATGCCAGTGAAAGAATTGACTTACCAGTGTGTGCTCCTGGATGCAAAGCAAGCAAGCTTCCTTCTTCCACATCCTTTATTTAGGTCACCAGCTGGAGGTGAAAAGTAGATCTTGCACTTCAAATGATTTAATTAAGAAAAAAAATGCCAGGGGACTGGAGAGATAGCTCAGTGGCTAAGAGTACTGGCTGCTCTTCCAGAGGTCCTGAGTTCAATTTCCAGCAACCACATGGTGGCTCACAACCATTTATAGTAAGATCTGATGCCCTCTTCTGGCAAGCAAGCATACATGCAGACAGAGCACTCATCTAAAAAACATACATAAATAAATTTTAAAAATAGTTATAAAAGAGGAAAAAAGAAAAAAAAAATCCCTCACAGGTGTACCCAGCCACTTGGGTCTTAGTTAATTAGAGATATAGTCAAGTTGATACACAAGAATAGCCATCACACGGCACACAACCCTGCCTGTTGAAACCTTGATTTGAGCTCCATGAATCTTGCTTTGGACTCCCAACCTATGGAAATGCTCGGTAATGTGTGCTCTTTCAAGCCTCCAAGTTTGTGGTCTCTTGCTGTGGCTATTATAGAAAATAAAGAATCAGAGATTTGGGACGAGATGACAATTTTCAGAGAAGGGGAAATCAGGCCATCAGATGCCTTAGCAGGAGGCCTGTGAGGAAACCTAGGGGCTGTAGGGAGAGGAGGCAGGGTGACATAGTGATGTGGCTGAAAGGGAAACATGTGGTCCCTGACTGTGCCAGCTGGTTGTCACTGCAGAAGCCATTTCCACTTCTGAGAGAGAGAGACTGTGCCTGAGGATTACAAAGAAGTTGGCTGTGGGTGGGAGGAGCATAGGGCTGGAGCTTAGGGTCGGAGGCTTCTGACCTTGAGCAGGCCCCAGGCCTAGTGGCACATTTATTCCAAGTTACTTTGCGAAAGGAGTAAGGCCTCTCTCTCCCTTGCCCAGGGGCCTGTGGGAAGGCACAGGAGCTGCCAGCAGAGCAGAGCAGAGATGCTCCTTGAGTAATCCCGAGCTAAGGCTCTCAACAGTGGCATCAGTGCTTGGCCTCTAGACAGTAACAGAAGCCATGCAAGAGGACCCATTATCTGTGCCCCCTGGGGAACTCGACACCAGTCTGAGGTGATGAAAAATAGCCCCAGGGATAACATTTCCATTCCTCCAGCTCCCCACACATCAGCCCCAATGCTAAGATTAAGTTGCATGGATTTCTAACCTGGCATAGAAATGAACCCCAAATGCTGAAACACTCTGGGGACCAGAAGCTGCTATCCAGCTTTGGAGAAAGATGCTCTTAAAGGCGCATGACCTAAGGAGAGACCCAGATGATGATCCTAAACCCTCACATGTCAACCTGCCTGCTTCCGGAGAGGAAGAGGCTCTCTATCAGTGCCAGTGACTGCTGCTAACTGACTATGGAGATCTGTAGACTAGCTGCCCATCCCACCAACTTCCTCCTCCCTGAGTATTCTGACCTCCAGGGTCTGGCCTAACCTCAGACACAAGTTGCCTGGAGCCATGGCACTTTTTCTTCAAAACGAAACTGGCTGGCACTCTCTGCAGTGGCACCAGGGGAAATTCTACAGTCGAGAAGTGACAAGCTGAGTCCATCATATGGTTCAGCTAGTGAAAAGGCTCCCCAAAGGCCTGAAGACCCAAGTTTGAAAACTACAGGGAAAGGAGAGGAGTCCCCAAAGTCATCCTCTGATGTGGGAGACCTGCCCCCACATTTATTTACCCCAGGGACTCTTGAGGAGTGAGGGATGAGAGACTTAGGTAGAAATAAAGAGGGAAGAGAAAAAAACAAGAAATGCAGGTGGGCCTGGAACCTCATCCATCGGCCCAGAACTTTATTCCAAAAGGCTTTTTAATAACAATGCCAAGGGGCAGGGCAAAAGACCTCCCCCGAGCTAGATACAGCCAAATGTAGACCCTTCCAAACACCTGGTACTCAGGCCCGTGGTCCAATCGACCTCTTATGCAGTCCTGCTGGATAAAGCCACTAGGAAATTTAGATGGGTTCCAATACTCTGACTTCCTCATGCATGGCTATAATACAGACACACACACACTTTTTTTTTTTTTCCGAAACAGGGTTTCTCTGAGTAGCTCTGGCTGTCCTGGAACTCACAGTGATCCACCCTTCTGCTTCCCAAGTGCTGGGAGTAAAGGCGTGCACCATCATTGCCTGGCAGAAATAACATGTTTTTGCTTTGTTTTGTTTGTTTGGAGACAGGGTTTCTCTGTGTAGCTTTGTGCCTTTCCTGGAACTCACTCTGTAGCCCAGGATGGCCTTAAACTCAATATTTTTAAAAAAGAAAAAAAAAAAGTACAATCTAAGGAAGATTAACACCTACACCATACTCATGAACCTTCTTTGAAAGACACATCCAAGGCAAAGAACTAGCAACTAGTCACTAGTGTCGTCCCTGAAACTCAGGAGAGAATAATATAGGGACAGGTCATTTCCCTATGGCTTGAATATCCTGGAGAAAAACCCCATGCTAGTGGAGTCCTCTAGGACACATACTCCGAGGAAAGTGGGACAGTCTAGAGGATCTGCCCAGCAATGGGGGTGTCTCTACCAGCACCACGAATGCCCTTTGCTGACAAAGGGTGAATGCTGTAAGTGGATGTTCACTAGTGTTAGATGCGGGAAATGTGTGCTTAGTTGATCATTCACACATCTGACATGTCAATGACCATACATACACCAGGGACAACTAACTCCAAAGTTCTTTATTAATTCAACTGGAGCATGTGATGGCAACCAAATTCACACACCCAATTGTCTTACAAACAGGGAACAGCTCTCAGAGACCCCGCAGAAGGCGCCTGCCTCTCCTGGTGTCCGGGCTGAAGCAGCAGATCTGAACTATTCAGGACTGCTATGGCCTGGGTGTCCCTACCTAGGACACTAATGTTCAGTCTCAGGATTAGCCACTTTTGCCCTAGGTCCCTCAGAATGCCTGAAAGGCAGGGACTGGTGAACGTGGGGGAGCCCTGACAGCTCTTACAGGAGTCTCCCCCCTTTCTGTAGCCTCCCTCATCCCATCCAGAGCTATAGGGTCCATGAAATTGATTCCCTCAAGAAACAAGGGTAGGGGCCTGCAGGGTTGCCTGCAAGTTATCCATTGAAAGTGTGGGGAAGGTATACCTGGGCTGTTTCCACCTCATCTGATACCCGGGAGGTGGGGGTGGGGGGGTAGACTTAAGGATGACAGCCCAACCTCCACAGGTCCCTGGTTAGTGTTGTTGGTCACCAAGGCCTCCATACACTCTGGGCCAGGCGAGCTGCGGTCAGGCTGCCTAAGGATGTAGGTATCAAATCCAGCCCCTCAGCAGACACCCGATTTAGTTCAGCCTCTGGGACCTCCTCTAGGTCAGAACACAGGTCGTCTCCGGGACCTGGGGGACTGGACAATGGGGACCCTGGGGACCCTCCGGGAGGCCAGCTGCTCCTCCCAGGGCCTCCAGGCAGCCCAGCTAGGGAGTCCCCCAGCAGATCCCGGAAGCTGCTACCCTCACGCAGTGGCATGGACTCTAGCAGGTGGTTCAGGAGTTCAGCTGAGACGGTGGCATCTATGGCTTGGCACGTGGACACGAACGTGTGCACCTCATGCATGCACTGGATGTAGCCAGCAGCGAAGCGCTCGCTTGCTTCGGCCTGCAGCTGCTCTCGCTCTGTGCAGGAGGGTGGGAAGAAGAGAGCAGCGTCCCGCACCGTGAGCAGTGACGACTATGGCTCGAACAATCCGCTCCGCGCTTTCGGGACTCACCCAGGAGACACAC
The DNA here is from genome assembly GCF_903995425.1 of Onychomys torridus. NCBI lineage: Eukaryota > Metazoa > Chordata > Mammalia > Rodentia > Cricetidae > Onychomys > Onychomys torridus. The sequence continues at coordinate 7,083,299 of NC_050465.1, forward strand.
TGCCGTGTCCTGCTCTGGGCGCGGAGCCCTCGCCGGGGACAGGACCCGGACTCCGGGAGCCATCGCGTCCCGCTCCTGGATAGCAGGCGTGCCCAGTCAGAGGCCCCCGCCCTCGATTCCCGCTGCCACTCACCGCGCGCCCGTCCCCGCAGAGCGCCCTGCACGCGCCGCACCGTCAGTTCCAGCACTTCGGCGTTCTCTAGCTTGGCCTGCACCTGCGCAGAGGGGAAGGGGATTGAGTCGGGCCGTGAGCTCGGGCTCGCACTCTGCAACCTCCCGCGCCCTTCCCGTCGCACCTCGGTGCCGGCCAGCAGCAGCCGCAGCTCCTGCAGACTCTCGTTGATCCGCGCGCGCCGCTTCTTCTCCACTAGGGGTTTCCGGGCCTGTGGGAAGCGGGCCACTGAGCCCCGGGCCCGCGCAGCCTCCCGCAAGCCCATCCGCCCCGGGCCCCTGCCCGCACCTTGCGGTCCCCCCGTCTTCCCCAGCGGTCCTCATCCTCGTGGCCTGCACGGTTCCGGCTGGGTGCCAGGGGCGGAGACATGGTCCGCAGCGCCCGGAGCCCGGTGCCGGGAGCTGAGTGCAAACCACACTGCCAAGGAGGGTGGCAGCCCGGAGGCCTCAATAACTCTTCGGTGTCTTCCGGCCCCCGGTGCCCCGCCCCTTTTATAGCGACTTATTTGCATGTCAATGCGCCGATTGGCTGTGCGTGGCCGGAGCTGCCAGCCGCGAGGCGGCCTGCATCCAATGAGAGTGGCCCGCTTTGTCAGGCCCCCCCCCCCGGGCCTCTGGCAGCTGGCGAGGCGGAGCTCACAGCCCGACCTCCTGCCACTCCCGCAGGGGCGGGACTCCCGGACAGTGACCTCGGGCTTCTGCCTTGCTTGTGTACTTGTAGCTCCCTCTGCTGAGTGATGAGCCCAGATCTGCCAGCCTGTGAGCCGGGTCTCAGCTATCCACTCTTCTGGCCGCGCATCCATCCATCCATCCATCCATCCATTCCATCCACCCCTTCATCCATCCTTACAGCGCATTCGCTTCCTTTGGTTCACCGAAAGTGCCTCCCGAGAACAGCGGTCCAGTCTGGGGTGGGGGTGGGGGCCCAAGTGGGCTCCAGGCGGGGCAGTGCCAAAGTCAAGTCTATGCCCTCGGGACCTGGAAGAGGCTTCTGGTCACGGGTGGCGAGAGTGCAAAGTCCAGGGAAAGTGGGGACCAATTTAGCAGCAGGAATAGAGACGGCCCCGGACCCTTGAGGTTTTTTTGTGGGCTCGTGAGGACCCCTGTCACCTTAGACCAAGGTCCTCAGTCATTCTCACGGCTCTTTCTCTGCGCTCTTTCTAAGTCACCTGCCCAAACACTTGTCTTTCTCTATTCCCAACCCCCGCGTCAAGCCTCCCCTTCCTTGTTCACCACCTCGTCCGTACCTGCCTAAGCTCTCCTCATCTCCTAGTCCCTCCGCAACCCCATCCGATGCTGTCACATTTCCCTGCCCGCCACCCCTTTCCACGCCCACCCCCACCCCCGCGAGTCCCCTTCGTGTCCCACCCACCCCCCACAAGCCTCCACCCTGCGCTCCGTCCCTCTCGGCTCCTCCCCCTTCCATCTTTGGGCCCTGCAGGCGGAGGCTGCCGTCTGGCCCCGGTAACTTGATGCCCGTGACAGTTGGCAGCTGCAGCCGCTTCGGCAGAGAAAAGCGGCAGCCCGGCCAGGAGCGACAGGTGTTGGCCGCGCCTTTGTCTCGCTGGCTTTGTCCCGCTGGCAGCGACAGGCACGCCTGTGTCCGCCAGACGCCCAAGCCCCGCGTCGTCGTCGGCGGTCCATCTGCCAGCCCTGCCTCGCCGAGGGAGGGGGGTGGTGTGCGCGCGCGCAGGGGGTGAGGGTGGGGGTGAGACCGCGCCCCCAGGCAGCACCCTAGGAACCCCTGGCTCTGCTCCAGTGTTCTTGGTTTCTGCTGCTGCTTCAGAGCTGGGACAGGGGGTAGGCTCTCACCGGGCCTTTAGGTACTGGGCCAGGCGGGCACCACCGAGCACCACTGCGCTGACTGCCTCTTCACCATTCAGATCTTGGTACTTGGTGCTTCATCTGCCTGGCTGGAAGGCCTCTGACCGAGGGAAGACCAGGCAGGAACTGGTGCAGTTGGGCAGCAGGGAAACCCTCTACCCTCCTAAAGATGGGTTTGGCAGGCTCTTTGTGGCTCCACTACAGAGGGTCCCCCAAAGCCGTCAGGTAGGGTGAGTTGGGTGAGAGGTTTGAAGTTTGAAGGTCTCCAGAGTCGTCTTACTAGTGACCCACTCCTGCTCTCTCTCACTTTTGCCGCTGAATTGCCCTGTGTTCTGGTCCTGACACTCCCACAGGCTATTACCCCTCTTCTGGGTATTCCCAACAAGCTAAAAAGCTTGGTTCTCTCCCACCACCCTCCAGGCAGGGGCTGCTGAAGGCCCTCTGTGCCCAGCGGTAAGACTCCTAGGTGGGGGTGGAAATGACCCCAGGGGAGCCAGTCATAACTGGTTTGTGACTTTACTGTTGAGCTATTAGCTTCCAGTAAAGGAAATTCTAAAATGACTACTTTTAAGTTCCCACTACTTTGAGGTTGGCAAAAATAACCTCTGGTAGGTTTGTGTGTGTGTGTGTGTGTGTGTGTGTGTGTGGTCCCCACCCCCCCAGCTGAGGACCTAACCCAGGTTTTAGCTTGTTGTGCTCCCTAGTTCACAAACTGTTTTGTATTTCTTCCTGTATCCAAATGAGCAAGGCCTAAAGATAGCGCCTCTTGGTACAGCAGAAGGGATCTAAGGACAGGCTCTTCCAAACATCAGTGGAACACCTGATTGGAGAGTTAGAAGTGCGGACTGAATAAGGACACCAAAAAGACAAATCACACAAAGAATTCAAAGCAGCTAAGAACTCCAGGGAAAACAAAGCTACCCTGGAAGAGAAATGTAACCTTAGCCCATTCCTAAGTTTGGGAATCAATCATGGACCACAAAGCTTTGCCCAATGCTGTGTGAGTTGGGGTGTGTTGCAGAATGCTGTCCAGACCTGAGGGAAAGAGAAATTAAGTACTTGGGATATGCCTCAGTGTGATGAGGCATTCTTGGAAGGGAAGAGGGTAGAGACAGGGCAGGGTATGAATCAGCAGATCCCTTCTGCTGTACCAAGAGGTGCTATCTTTTTGGTTGGGGGTGGGGGTGTTGCTTGAGGTCCCACCTGTAAAGCTGGCTTCACTTTATTTTAGTGAGTTCACTGACCAGGTGGCTTAGACTTTCTGTCCCAGAAGCTTGACCACCCCATCTTGAGCCCACAAAACCCTCAGTCTCCTGTCCACCTCCTTCAGCTGACCTATTACTTCCTGCCATTTGTCCCCTGGATCATACCCTACCTTCAAAGTGTGCCTGCATGCAGACTTCTTATGCATTAGGGCCTTTTGATCCCCCCCCTAGAGCCAGAAACAGAGGCCAGCAGAGGATGGGCAGGGCCATAGTGGTCACAGGGCAACAAGTTAGCAGCAGAAATAACAGGCCATAAATCCCCAAGGGACAAAGGCAGCAGCCGGTCTGCAGACTCCAAGCACTTTGTGGGCAATCTGCCCAGGAGACTCAGAGAATTTCCTTTTGGTTTGAAAATAAAGGAGAGGGTCTGCCCTTCAGGTTCCACAGCAGAGCGCAATTAGAGCCCTCCAAAGGCTCAGTCCGTCAAACAGTCATACCTGCCAGGAAAGCTTTGTTTCAGACCACTACATCAGCACTTGCGTCAGGAGGCATGTTCAGAGCTCCCAGAAGCTGATCATGAGGCCCAGTGTCACATTGTCCCTCTGCTTGTGTCCCTGGGACCCTAGTTTGAATTGAGAAAAAGGGAAGCAGGCCTCTTCAGACTAGTTCTCGCAAGGCTGTCAGTCAGGAAGGCCAGGGTAGGAGGCCTATGTACATAGGAGATCTATGTACAAAGGGTATGTATGTAAGTCTTCTCTAGCATGGCACCCAGCCATGCTCTGAGCTCTGAGGCCAGCACAAAAGAAACCAACCAACGGTGGATTAAAGGGAGAGGGGTACCAGAGGGCTCATGCTAAGTGGAGGGTCAGCTCAGTGGATCTGCTAAGCAGCCGTGTGCAGGTGGGAAGACATCAAGAGAGAGGGATCAGGGAATGCCTGGCTAGACCTGCATTATGGGAAATTCTTGAAGGGCTTGAATGAGTCGGGGAGGCTGTGCATGTGAGAGACACACAGATAAGAACTGGCGCGCCCAAGAACATTGTGCATGAAGTAATGAGCTAACTTTGGGGACTGAAGATTTCCTAATGTACCGTTTTTGAAGTTCTTTAAAATATTTTTTAACAGTGTCATTCTATTTGGTTTATTGGTCTATGTTATGTTAAAAATATATACAGTGCTAGGGTATAGGTCTGTGGTAGAGCATATGCTTAATTTGTATGAGGTCCTGGGTCCCCACCACCACAACAAACAAAGCATAAAATTGAAAATAAAAAATATACTTGCTTTATTTACCAATTCTCTAAAAGGCAAAAAAGTCATAAAAAGACACAAGCAGTCACACACAGATATTGCACTGGGTGAAGGTGCGTTTGGTTTGCACATGAACAAACCACTTGTCCGGCAAGGCTCACGAATCGTCGCACAAACTCTGAGAGCTTATTTACATTAAAAAGGAGGCTCAGTTTAAAATAGAGAAAGTCTCATGACACCCGTGTAAGCACACATTCTAAAGAAAACAGGACTGGATGCTTGGCATCTTGTAAACAGATTCACAAAATTATCCTAGGAAGTCAACTTCTTAGCAGTTAACAATCAAGGAATATATATATATATATTAAATAATCATAAAATAATGCTGATGGTAAACATTCACGACAGTAGAGAGAAGATTTGGCAGTTTTGTGTTTAAGTAACAAGCGTAGGCTTAGACCACCATCTATCTACCCTTATGATCCGACGGGTGAGGGAGGCAGCTGTCTGTAACGAAAAATTCCCATTAAAACATGGCTACTACCTTATTGCAGTCAAAGGTGGTGGTGCTCTAATTAAAAAAAAAAAAATAGAGTTCTTGTTTTTGTGAAAAAATAGGGTTAATATTCAGGCATCAAATGGCTTTACTATGGAAAGCAACTGCAGAAAGACAACTTTCTAGAAGCCGCTTCAGACTCAAGAAACGCTGCTTTTCCTGTTGCAGACTCTGCATTTTTAAGTCACATAATTCCTCAGTGGTGACTTCTCATTCACACCAGGGGTCACCAGGAAGTCTGTCGGAATAATCTTTGGATGTCTGGTGCAGCATAAGGTTTTGTAGAACTGGGCAGAGAAGTCCCCTTCTCCCAGAAGGTTCCAGTGATCTCAGAGCCAGCAGCACAGACAGATGTGATGACAGAGACCTGAAGCCACAGGAGCTGGGGGCCAGCCAGGAGTACAGTGCGGAGAACGCAAAGGTGGTGCTCCCTATCCCTTCCCTGTGTTCGTGGCTGCTCTCTGCTGGGATCTGATGTCTAGGAGATTCCAACCAAAGAACACATATGACCATGTCCCCGCAGCAGCAGCAAAGCCTGGTTTGCAGAGGCCACCATGCAGTTAGGGTGACATGACCGATACCATACCTCTCCACAAACTGGCCATGATGCTCTAAAAAGGATGCAAGAACAGCACAGAAATGTACAGTGTGGGGGTGCTAGTCTGATGGCGTTGGTCACAGAAACCACTAAGCTCCATTAGTCCAGAGCAGGCATTTCAACTTTGTTTACAGACAGAAGCATGTCAGACTGGAATGTTGGCCACTACAGGACCGGAAGCCAAAGCTGCCACGCCATGCTCCAAACCATGTAACGGAACACACTGAGAGGATGCCAGCAGAGATGTTCTCTCCACTTGGTAGGTGAACAAACACTAGGCAGGACTGCATGATGTCTAGATTAAGAAGCAGTCCTCTATCGGATACAACCACACTGTAGGAAAGTTCTAGAACACCAGGCCCTTGGCTGAGAGCCTCATGTGACTTCCCTGCCATGTGTCACAGCATGGTGTGATGTCTCAGTATAACCCATGGGGCCAGTGGACATTGGTACACTGGAAAGGGGTCTCATTGAGGTCAAGGAACTTCTGAAGGCCTTGAGGCAAACTCCATGACACACAGATCATCTCAGTCTCCCTCAAGTTCAATGACAAATCTCACCCCATCCCCCAAATTCCATATTTATATTTCAATACAAAAACGTATTTCTTCCTAAATCTCCTCACAGTTTTGTTCCACCTTCAGAAAACTAGGGTGGTTTGTTTTTTTAAAACAAAAAAGCAATGTGAGTACACATCCATTTCATAAGAAACAATGAGAAGACCTCCCATCTCTTCCGAGCACCATCTAATGTAGATCACTGGCTGGGGGACAGGGTTACGTCTGTGCCTCTTTCCTGGGACTTGTCAGCTGCCCACTCTCCTCCTCTTTGGCTTCTGAGGCGTCGCTGAGTCCCAAGGCAGGACTGTCTTCCTCATATGGCAGGCCAATGTTGTCTTTCCCCTCACTTTCACAGTAAGCACACTCCTTTGAAGAAAAAAGATGACATCAGTAAGAGAGCAGCTGAAATCTTTGCTGTCATCCCCTCTCAGCCAGACAGGGCAGAATGTGAGCCATGCACCTGGAGGTTGCTGGCTGCAGAAACACTCCCTGCCCCAGGAAGCTGGCTCCTGGTCATGAGTCTTTTACTGGTGACTTCAATAAAAAGTGTTCCACAGCATGTGCTCAAGGGGAAGTGGGTATGTGAGTGTATGCGAAGGACAAGCATGGGTAGTCAATGACCACAAGTCTTTGTCAAGACCACCCCTCCCTCAACAGGAAGAACCCCACTTCTCTCTCCTTACGAGAACTTAGACCAGGCATGTGTGCCTTCTGAGATGGGGGCCTTCAGGGCACGATAGGCTCCTCCTGTTCTCCTGCAGACGCCTAAGCACCCACAGGGAGAGATGGGGGCCTGCTGCAGTCATCACCAACAGGCCTGTGAGGCAGATCCTCCTGCCTTCAGATTACAGGAGCCCCAGCCAAACCTTGCCTTCAACTTCACAAACTGTGCATGTGGCTTATGCTTGTAATCCCGGCACCTAGGAAGCCGAAGCAGGAGGATTGCTTTGAGTTCCAGGCCAGCTAGGCTACAGTGTGAGAATCTGTCTTAAAAGAGCTCAGCTGGTGAAGTGCTTGCCTGGCAAGCCTCAGGACCTAAGTTCATTCCCTAGAACCCATGTAGAAAAAAAAGCTGGATGTAGTGGTGTGAGCTGGTAATCCCAGTGCTGGGGAGCAGAGACAGGTGGACTTACTGCCCAGCTGGACTAGCTCTCTTGTCAAGCTCTAGGCTAATAGAAGACAGCCTGCCCCAACCCCCCACTTCAAGTAGACTCAAGGTTGTCCCTTAGTCTCCACAATGTATGCAAACATCAAAAATCCCTCCCAAGAGAGCCTGAGCCAGAACCAACCAGCTAATCTGCTCTCGAGTTCCTGACCCAAGAAGACAGCAAAACAAAGAAAGGCCCCTTTGAGCGAAGATGATTCCCACACAGGGAAGAGTAAGTGTGAAGGTCCCAGGGCAGATGCCTGTCTGCTGGACCCAGAACTTCCAAGAGAGGGCAGGGGAATGGGAAGTGAGATAGCAGGAGGTGGGTCTGTGTGACTGTGAAGCCATTTATTCTGACTAAGAATGGGGCATAGCTAGAAGAGGCATCATGACCCAGGCAACTCTTATTAAAGAAAATATGTAATTGGAGGCTTGCTTATAGTTTCAGAGGTTAGTCCATTAGCATAAGGCAGGAAGCATGGTGGCAGGCAGACATGATGCTGGAGAAGGAGCTGAGAGCTACATCTGAAGGCTAAGAGAGAGATGGGGACTTGGCCTGGCATGGGCTTTTTGAAACCTCAAAGCCCATCCTCAGTAACGTACTTCCTCCAACATGGCCACAGCTACTCCAACAAGGTTACACTTCCTAATCCTTCTCAAATGGTACCACTCCTTAATGGCTAAGCATTCAAATACATGAGCTATAAGGAGTGTGTGTGTGGGGGGGGTTCTCATTCACACCACTCCAGAGACAAAAAATGATCTGACTCTGGAGTACAAGGGGGAGCACAATGTGAGGTTAGCCTGCCTTTGGGTGGGGATATGGTGGAGGTGGTGAGAAGTGGCTTCTGTCTACCTTTGAAAGTTGAATGGTGTGATCTGCTAGTGACCAGACAGAGTAGGAGTGGCAGGTTGGACGGCTCCACAGTTAGCAGTCTGGAAAGGTGGGCCTCCATCCAGTGAGCTGGGAAGGGCAGGGATACAGCTAGTGTTCCCTAGCTGTAGTCAGTGGTGAGGGGAGATGATCAACACGGAAGCTTACACCAAGCTGAGCACTGGGAACCTGGAGGCCAGAGAAGATTCCTGGTGCCCAGGAACTGGCGCTGTTAGCATCCGTAGACTGAGAGCCACGGCCTGGAGATGAAGGTGGCTGTCCCCATGCCACTGGACTGCAGTGGGGACACTCTACCTGAGAGTCAGCAGATGGCAGCAGAGGTCTGGGGAGCACATGCGGTTCTGGAATTCTAAGGACCAGGGTCCGTGGCAGGAAGAGCAGGGAGGGCAGAGAGATGTTTGTATTGCTAAACAGACTTCAGAATGGTAGGAAGGGAAGCCACTCCCCTCAGGAGATGTCCAGGCTAGCCATTCAAACCTTTGGAAGCACTCACTCATAAGGGTCCTAAAACCTTTCTTCCCTCCCTCCCTCCCTCCCTCCTTCCTTTGTTCCTCTCTCTCTCTCTCTCTCTCTCTCTCTCTCTCTCTCTCTCTCTCTCTCTCTCTCTCTCTCTGTGTGTGTGTGTGTGTGGTGTGTGTGTGTGTGTGTGTGTGTGTGAAGGGATCTCCCTGTGTAGCAGATTAGACTCAGGGACTCAGGGTTGCAATCATCCTGTCTCAGCCTCCCAAGTGCTGGCCACAGATGCATTCTATATCACATCTGATTCTTTTTTTCAAAGCAGTTCCCCATTCAGATGAGTGATATTTACAGATGAACCAGGAAGACGGTCCAGGGGTCCTCTCTAGTGAACCTCTGTTGTTTGTTTCTTAAGACAAGCTCTTGCTATGGGTAAGCCAGCTTTGGCTTTCCATCGTCCCGCCTCAGTTTCCCAAGTGCTGGGATGAGAGGTGTGCCACCATGCTTACTTAGCCCCAGCTGCACCCTTGGGGCTATGTGAGAAGGAAGGCCTGCAAACTCACTGTCACATCGATGGCCGCAGGCAGACCCCCAGTCTGGACCCAAGGATGAACTTCCCGCAGCTCTCGCCTCTGGTCCTCTGTGAACCGGGGCTGGGATCTCTGCAGCACCTTCAGCTTCTCCCGGTCCTCTTTCAAGACCGACTGGAGGTCCCTTCATGAAGAATTGGGTGTAGGTGAGTGCCACAGGCTGAAGGGACAGTACACTCATTTTCTGTCAGCGTTTTCAGTATCAATAAGGTAGCGGTAGAGGATTATCGTTGAGAGGCATTATTTTGTTTTAAGGTAACTTGATCTGTCTAGGAAGTATTCTCTAGTTGTTCTCTTAATGATAACCAAGGTCACAATTTCAGTTTTTCTTGAAACTAGCTGTGGGAGCCTGGCCCCTTCAGGTGCAGTCTGGAGCCCTGGGCTGGGCTCTCACTGTGTGGTCAGCCTAGGAGACTTAACCATGCATATTCTGGGACCTCAGTCTCCTTCCTGGGCCAGCGCTGGCCTGGACCACAGCTGCCTCCAACCTGAGGCCTGAGGATCCCCACCAGTCCCTCTGTTTTAATGACCGGGGCCTGCTGCCTTTAGGAACCCCAGGGGTTCCCCTGCCTTTCTGTTAGTCCCATGTCTGGGGCTGCTCTGCAAAGGCGGTAACCTCATTAGGGAAGCCTGACCTGCTCTCAGAACCTGCGCAGACCCAGAATTACCACAGACATGGGCTGATCACCTACCCGGACCCTTGGTTTCTCCGACTTAGACAGACACATCCCATTTACCCGAAGGTGGGTGAGGTAACAGAGCTGCAACCTGCGCCAGTGTGTGGCCAAAGCCTCCTTTCTCTCTACTGCTGCTGCTGAGGCTAGACAGTGTTCCACGGGACATCCTGCCTGCCTGCCTGGATGACCCTGGTGCTGGAAATTCCCACCCAGCCCTCCAGGCTTCCCAGGAGGTGTCTGGACAGTTACCGGGAGGGCAGCTGGTAAGTCATCATGATGCTGTCATCTGTGTTGGCCATCAGCAGCCAAATGGGGTCCTGCAGGACGTACTTAATGAACTGCTCACTTTCCTCGGTGTCTGTGATCATTTTTGCTTTGTGATTATTCTCTGAAGAGTCAATGCTGCCAAAGTACTTGCTGGTGTGACTTGTATCACTACCGCCTTCAGAGACATGAAATGCACATCGTTAGAACCTCGGCATAAGAAAGCAGCTCTTGCAAAATGTGCCTACGTGAAGCATGGCACCTCTGGAGAGCAGGGTTCCTTGGGTAAAGACAACCTGTGCTGGCCCACCTTCCCCTTGGCTTTCTAATCTTAATGATCAAGTGATTCGAACACAGGATACCTGCCAGCACCATGGAGGTGATTCTCACCTAGGGCAAAGCTCTCACCTGGGGCAAAGCTGAGCTCAGGCAGGGCTTTGTCTTGGAGCCCTCACCTTTGCCCCAAGTTCTCACTGTTTGTGGACTTGAAACAGATCTATCTTTAGACTCATAGAAGTGTCCTAAGAGGGGAGCTGTTGCCCCTGGGCAAAGAAGCCTGTAAGCAGGTTAGGGAATGTTCACTTTAGGGCAGAAAGGATGTCAGGATTTTGAGGGTGGCCATGTGCAGGTTTACGCTGGAGGCTTGAGGGCACATGTGGATGATCCCTGCCAGTAGAAGTTGGATGGTTAGTTGAACCAATGCCCAGGGAACCCACTGACTGGCCCAACAAGAGCTGGCATGGATATAATGTCTTCATTGACACAGAAATTGGAAGCTAACAGATAGAACCCTGAATTCTGATCGCTAGGACATGCTGTGCTAAGTAGGGCAGGCAGAGCTGCATCCATGCAGAATGGCCAGGGATAGAACGTTCTGTGAGAATCTTCTAGATACAACCCAAATCCAACCTGGATAACACACACCTGTGCTCTCAGCACAGACATACCTGCCCCACTTCGGGATGCGTCACAGCCTAGTGAGCTGGAGCCCAGAGAATCTGAGGTGGCCGAGGCCCCGCTCCTAGACAGTGCTGAGCCGGTGGCCGAGCAGAGGTCCTCACCCAGCAGGAGGTTGAGTAGGTCACTGGATGTGGAGATGGCGTCACTGTTGTGGGTGTCGGAGGGCTCATTGCACTTTAGGGACAGGAAAAAGACACCAATGATCATAGGGGCTTAGGGACAACATGGCACACAACATACGATATGGTGGGATGGAGGCAAGAGAGTGCGCTGGGTGGCTTTTGTGCAAAGATCAGTCATGGGGCACAAGCCTCTCCTTTACCTATCAGGTGAGCAGATTTTGTAGTTATGGGACTGTGGGGAGAGGGTCGCTGACACTCTATGAATACCACCTAATATAATGTGCCTTTGAGAGAGTCACAGCAGACAGCAGGGCTTGGACTCAGTGCAAATATGCCACAATGCTCCTCAGCCTCCTGGGTAGCCAGCCACCCCATGATGGAGGCTCCGAGCCCCAGTGGGGCTGCCTGGCTTAGGAAACATCTTGGGTCCTAGTGTCCTAAGAGGGCAGAGAGCTCTGAGAGAACCACTGCCCACTCACATGGCCCCACCTTCTGAACAGCAGCATCAACGCCTTGCAAAGGCAGCAGCACCCCCCACCCTCCCAGCCGCACCCCAAAGCTCCTACCACATGGTGCATGGGGCTGACTCAGCCTGCTGCTACTGCAAAGCTAGCTCTTTTGGAAACCACACTGGAAAAGAGCCCTTACCACACCAGGGGACACTGGGTTCTGAGCCAAGAGCAGACACCCCCCCACACACACATCTTTATGAGCCTCCAGGGGCCTGCACTCTACCAGGCAGGCTCCTGGCCATGCAGGCAGGAGCCTGTACCTTTTCCCCATGCTGGGCTTCATCAAACTTTGACGCCTAGCCAAACAAGGGCATATCTTTAATCCCAGTACTCAGAGCAGAAGCAGACAGATGTCTGAGTTTGAGGACAACCTGGTCTACATAGCAAGTTCCAGGCCAGCCAGGGATAGAGTAAGACTGTCTCAAGTAAAACAAAACAAAACAAAACAAAACAAAACAAAACAACAAAAAAACCCACCCTCCAAAAAACCCCAGTTTTAAGACTCATTAGAAATGTGAGGTCCAGCCGGGCAGTGGTGGCGCACACCTTTAATCTCAGCACTCGGGAGGCAGAGGCAGGCGGATCTCTGTGAGTTCGAGGCCAGCCTGGTCTACAAAGCGAGTTCCAGGAAAGGTGCAAAGCTACACAGAGAACCCCTGTCTCGAAAAACAAAACAAAACAAAACAAAACAAAAATGTGAGGTCCAAAAATGCTCCCCAAAGTCACACACTATTCCTGGTCCCCTCATCTGCATTATCTGTCATCCTCATGTGCTCGCTATGGAGCTCCAAATGACATTTCATGGTAGGACTTAATAACCATGAATCACACGTTCCAGAAAAGCAGAAAGGACACTGTAGCCTGAACCCAGGCCTTGAGGCTGGCAGGAAGCACTCAGTCTAGAACCCCTCTGACATGAGGGTGTGCAGTGACCACCATGTGGTACAGCCTACTGCCTGACAGGAAGGAGGCCCCTCACAGAGTCCTTACTGTTGGAGGTGTCTTTGGCTGCCGATCCCGAGAAGTGCCAGCTGTGCAGTCCAGACCAGAAGCAGCTGTCCCTGGGGTCCCCAAGGTCCCTGTGGCTCCAATGCTGCTCTCGGGGGCCTCCTCTAGCTGAAGCAGGTTAAGCTGTAGGGGACTGCTGCCTCGGGACTGGAAGAGCGGTGGGGAGGCCCTGCCTGAGGCCACTGTGCCTGCTGGAGGGGTGACTGGACAGGTGCATGGCTGTCTGAGCATCGAGGTCCGACTGGGGAACTCAGCCTGGGAGGCAGGAGCTATTTCAGAGGCAAGTGTGGGGTGGGCTGGAAAGTGAGGCTGGCTGGGGAAGAAGGCCTGAGGCAGGTTTGGGGTTGCCGGTGGGAAGGGGTAGCTGGGTAGCATGAAGGCCATGACTGGAGCCAAGGGGGCAGCAAACGGCAGGGGCTGCACTGTGAAGTCAGGGTGGGTGCCCATGGGCACAACAGGCATGGGGAAGCCAGGGTGGGCAGCTGCGGGCGGTGCCACCAAAGTCCCTGGCGTGGGCACTATTCCAGGTGCCTGGAACACAGGCAGAGGGTAAGCTGGCACTGAGGTGGGGAAGGGTGCAGAGGGGCAGCTGGACTGGGATGTGTCAGAGGGTGACCAGGCTGTGGCGTTCAGGCCCACGAGGGGAGGACGGTGGGACACAGGTCCTCCAGACCCTGTGCTCTCAGAAGAATCCTGAGTCTTGACGCGCTTGGACTTCAGTTTTCTGTTCTTTCCAGTCTTTTTCCAAGAGGACTCGACTCCAGAAGTATTTCTTAGTCCTGGGGCAGCTAAAATGTGGAACAACAGCAGGGTAAAAATTGGAAAGTGCCTGCCAGAGAGTGTCAGCCCACAGAGAGTAGAATGCCAGACACCTGATGGCACCTTTCAACTCCACAGCCCGGGAAACCACACTCGGCTTCTCTCGATCCATAGCCAGTGAGAGGGACTGAAGTAAAATGAGTGGTTTTCCATAAATCCAAGTTCCGTTGACTTGAAGGTGCATCCTTACTGACAAGGCCATATTCCCCTCTTTCTCCTCAAAGTCCAATGTCTTCTCTTGTGTAAGTACCTTCAAGGCCCTTTGTCCATGGAGAAATCAAGTTGAGATGGACCAGGAAGTTTCCTCCTCACTGCCTAGTTTCATAATACTAGAAGGTGCTATGTAGTCTGTTGTGGGAAAAAGTTCCCAGCAGTCTAACCTAGCTGGGAACTACAATAATCAGTTCGGCAAGAAATGCCCTGGGGTGTAATTCTGGCATGAATGTTATGGGGACAACCAACATCACTTTCTGATTTGATTAAGGTCCCCTCCACAGGAGGGAAGGCATGCCTGATACTGCAGATCTGGCCAAGAACCCAGGTTGGTGAGATTGTAGGTCCCAGGAGTAAACCTGCTATTAATGCTATATATATATATATATATATATATATATATATATATATATATATATATATATATAGCAGCAAACTGCCCTCCAAGTTCACATCTCTGTATCCAGAGATTAGTGAAGCTCGCAGATCTCGGCAGAAGTTCTTTGTCCAGGGCTTGGCAGCTAACACAGAAACTCACTACTGAGTGTGGCAGCCACAAATGGGGCATAAACCTCACGCCAGGCTCAGGAAACAACATCACAGAGGGGATGGGAAGCCTGTGAGAGCCAGAGGTTGGGCAGGACTGGACCAAAATAGGTCTTCCAGATATGACAGGACCACTCTACTCACAAACTTACAGCAGCTGTGCCTGCCTGCACACGATCAAACCAGTCAACATTCTATCAAGGAGGCAGACAGGGTTCATGGGCCTCCCTAACTGAGGAGCTATGGACAGCTGATTGCTTTGGGGGAGGGAGAGCATGTTTTCTTTAAGGCTGTGGCCCACAGTAGGCCACACAGACGGCCCCACACCCAGGAGTACATGGGTAGTACAAATTGGACTCGAGGAGAGAATACAAAGCGGGAGTGAATATAAACAAAATATATTTTATGGAATTCTCAAAACATTAGTAATCAAAACAAAAGATTCTTTGTCCAAAACAAAATTGAAAAACAAAAACCTGCCATTCTCTGCTAGTCCCTGATACTCAGGAAAAAATACGTATTGGTGTAGGGACCCTAAATGGCAGAATGGCCAGCCTCACTTAACCTACCACTACTATTCCCTACAGAGACGCTGCATGTTCCACCGGCCACAAGAGAGCTTGGGGGCAGCTGCAGCCTGGGTCTACAGCACCCCTGAAAGTTCATGCCGAAGGCTCAGCTGCCGGCCCTGGGGGAGGGAGGAAGGGAAGGAGATGGAAGCTTTAGAAGGTGGGGCCTACTTGGGAGGAAGCTAGGCTGCTGGGCACGCCCTAAGGTACTGGACCCACTTCCTGGCCTCTGTGAGGCGGGCAGCTCTCCAGTCACTGTCTCCTGCCACGGAGTGCTACTCGGCACCAATGGGGCTGAGCAAGCGTGGTCGCAAACCGTTGGGATGGCGAGCCACGCCAACATGTCCTCCCTCTCAACTGGTCCTCCTGGAAACTGTCACGATGATGCAAAGCTGACCAACAGTCACATGTGCCCACATGCCTCCTCACCGGTGACAGATGCCACCGCCAAGGCTTTCTGTGGTGAGGATGAGGGGTGCCAGTGGCAGGGGGACCTTGCAGATTCCCAGTGCCTTCCTTGAGGGGCAGCCCAGGAACCTGTTTTCTTCCCACTTCAGCAGACTATCAGGCGTAAGGCAATAGGTATTGCAGGGGCCATCTGGGAGCTGGGGCAGGGGGTCCCATACCTTTACTGCATGTTGAGACAAACAGCCCAGTCCAAGCACACTTCCCTGTAAGGGAAGGTTTTATGATTCGGTCTCTTTTTGTTGTTTTGCCTACAGGAAATTTTTCCCTCAGAGAAGACAGTGGTGAAAAGGCTGGGATCCATGGGTGTTGGGATTGCCTGGAATGGGGGGCCGATCCATGTACTGTACAAACCACTGGGTCTAGGGGAACTGGAACTACGTATATTGGGGCTGCTCGGGCTTGGGGTGGGCGTCCTTCTTGCATTTCCATTGGTGTTCCAGTACTGTGTGTTGGAGAGAGTGAGAAGGAATCATGGGAAAGCAAGGCTGGCTAGGTTTGTTGCTCAGAAACAGAGCAGCATGCTCGCCAGAGACCCTGGCTCCATCTCTACCTTCAAAAGAAAGCCAGAAAGACAGAAGAAAAGCTATGCTCCTTAAAAGAGGTCATAGCTTCCCCTGTTCCCTTCAGTGTGTCTGTGGGGCTGGTCCTGGTGGTGTGTCTCTTTGGCTCACTAGCTTTGATCCTGGACCAGAGCTCCAGAGCCAAGAGAAGACCTGGTATCCCTGGCCAGTGCAGCAGCTGTTTCTGGGGGTACAAACAGGAGGTCAGGCACAGGAGCCAGGGGGGATTATGGACTGAGCCTGATCCCATCGTGAGTTTGTGGACAGGTAGCCAGACTCAAGAACCAGGTTCCTGAAACAGAAAGCCCTCAAGCAGCTAGTGGATCTTATTTCATCCCTGAACATCCCTGAACCCAGGGATTGTGGCCCTGAACTGAAGTGTAGTTCTATGCTAGTGGCTTTGGCTGAGGTTGGCTGTCCACAGGGCAGCTCCAGGCCAGGAGGGTGAGTCTATCGAAAGGGGACAGTCATCACTCCATTCCTAAGAGCTGCCAGCTTATTCTTTGCAGGCTGAACTTAACTTTTTATTCCAGAGTATGGTCAAAAGCCCCAACCCACTATTTGCTGAAGCTAGCCTAGGGCTCTGCAACTGTTTACAGTGTTGTTCCCTTGGGAACATGAGGCTGCATCCTCGAAAGTGGTCCCAGGCTGCACCGCCAGCAAATGGCAGTGGTTACTCCATATGAACACCTCCGACCTTCATACCAGCTCGGTATGAAGGCAGCACTGGATGCAGAACACCCGAGTCAGGCCGGGAGGCCCACACCTGTAACCACAGCACCAGAGAGGCCTGTTGTAACAGGCTAGCATGGTCCCGTCTTAATAAGAAGGAAGTGTTCAGAAAATGCACGCTCAGGTCAGGTCAGCACTCACCTCGCTCACTCGCCTGGGCTCGGGACCTCTCCTGGAGATAGTTCTGGCAGTGAGCCTGCAGTGCGCCGAGCCTGCTCACCTCCCTGAACCTCTGCAGGAAGCCCTGTTCCTCTCTTTGTGTATGCGCAGCCAGAACTTCTTTGGTGAGGCCCAGCTTCTGCAGAGGCCCCTTTTCCTGGCTGAGGCCACCAGCTGCACCATCCAGGGACTCGGGCCCGCTGGCTACATCTTCTACTGTCTCTGCAAGAAGAAGCAGGCTCTGATCAGTATGCGCTTGTCAGTGCAACCTACAGGACAGACCCCTCACACCCAGTTGATTCATGATGCCCACATTCCCCACGCCTACTTCAGCTTTCCAAGGCAGAAAGCAGCAAGCAGAGACCTGATGATCCACTAGTTCAGGCATCAGGCCTGTGAATAACAGGAAAACTGGGAGCTGTGGACTTTCACTCTGAGCCTGAAGACATTCCAAAGCTGCCCTCAGCTGTGGTACACAGGGGACAGGGCCAAAGTGCTACATCTTCCAAGGCTCAGGACCCTGCATGGTGGCCATTGTGACTATGTGGCCTATGGATCATGGCTGTTTGAGCACGTGGGGTTGAATCTCACAGGTACGTGGTTTATCATTTCCTTCTTTGCTTTAAAAACAAGCTTGTAATTCACTCCTTGTGTGTGTGTGTGTGTGTGTGTGTGTGTGTGTGTGTGTATGTGCACTCACAAGTAAATATGTATGCATATGTACATGTTCAAGTGAGGAGGCCAGAGTTCCACCTTGGGTGTCTTCCTCGATGGCTTTCCACCTTTTTTTTTTGAGTTCGGTCTCTCATGTAACCTGGAACTTGCCAACTTAAACTGACTAACCAGTGAGCCCCAGGAATCCCCCTGTCTCTGCCTCCCCAATGCTAGAATTACAGGTGGCCACTGTGCCTGGGTTTTATGCGGGTACAAGGAACTCAGGTCCTCATGCCCCAGTCAGTCTTCTTACAATGTGTTCTGGCTCTTTTCCCTACATAGGAATGGCTGCTAGCCTCACCTTTTGCTGGGGGCAGAGAAAAGGCCCCAAGCCTACTTACTAGTTAAGGAAGTGGGGCCTGCACCTTATGGACAGACGCTAGGGCCTACACCTGCCACTAGGTGGCGCCAGAGCACAGCAGGGACTTGTACTTAGCTGTACCTAGCTGGCCACATCCCACCTCTGAATTCTAAGTACCCAAGTATATTTTACTAGGCCTCTTCTGGCAAGTTTGAATAAACATAAAAGTTCAAAATGGTTGTTAGCATTCTAATTTTTTAAGTCAATTTTTCTATGTATGTGTGTTATATGCATATGGTGCGTGAGAGACAGAGAGACAGACAGACAGACAGACAGTGTCTGTACAAGCAAGCCAGAAGAGGACATCAGGTGTTCTGCTCTATTACTTTCCACCTCATTCCTTTGAGAGACAAGGTTGCTCGTTGGACCGGGAGCCAGGCTGGTGGCCAGCAAGCTCTAGGAACCCTCTTGTTCTGGAGTTACAGGCGTGCTTGACCACGGCCCACTTTTTCTGTGGGTGCTGGGGGTGTGAACCAGGTCCCACGCTTGTGCAGCTCTGACCCACAGAGCCACCTCCCCAGCCTCCACAGTTCCTTTTTGAAATTCAGATTGCTGTTGATTAATAATCCCCAAGAGGCTCTGGCGTACCTAACTCCGGCTGTGGCTTCTTGTCGCCCACGTGGACGATGGTACTGCTGTAGCTGCACTGGCTGGTGAGGGACACCACGCTCTCCGCCTTGCCTGGCAACGTCAGGGAGCTCAAGTGGGCGCTGACCTCCGTGCGGCTGGTCACCTTGGAGTGCCGAGTTACCTCTTGATGAGAGAGAAACAGAAGGGAACACATGCAGGATGAAAGCCCCTGTCCAGTTAAGGAGCTGGAGGTTCGAGGGACCTATGGGACCAGCGCGGGCGACACCCCCACCCCACAGATACGGTTTGTCCTCAGGAGAAAGGTGAAGAGAAAATGGTGACACAGCTTGAACCTCACACTCAGAGCCCAGGACCTCTGCGAGGGAAGCATTTAGATGCCTGTGGTCCTGCTGAGCCAAGGCCCTCTGCTCTGTGGCAATGGCTTTTCCAATAAGCAGGAGGTGGGGGTAATCTGGCATGGTCACTCTGTTCCACACATGACCTTCCACTCTCTTGTGCTTCATTTAATAAATGGGACACTCTATTTATTCTTTAAAATTTATTTTTATTTTTATTATTATTATTAGTAGTAGTAGCAGCAGCAGCAGCAGCAGTAAAGCTGAGTCAGTTCTCTCTCTTCCCCTCTACATGGGTTCTGGGGATTGAACTCAGGCCGGCACAGCAGCTGCCTTGATGGACTGAGCCATCTTGCCAGCCCTGTTTCTTTTTCTTTTTGTATTTTTTGAGACAAAGTCTTCTTTTGTAGCCCGGACTGGCCTCCAACTCAGCATCCTCTCAGTCTACCGAGTCCTGAGATCGCAAGCATGTGTCACTACATCCAGTGGGGTTCCTTTCTGACTCTGGTTATCATTCACGGTAGCCCGAGCTTTCAAATGGCCATGGGGCGTGCTAGTGTTCACAGGCCAGGGATCCTCTAGACAGCCAAGGAAGGGGCTTGCCCCACAACTGCGGAGGCTCCACCTCCACAGGAGGGAATGGAGCTCATGGCTGTCCCCTGGACACCCACGGACTTTCCAGAACCCTGTTCTCAAAGCTTAGTGCGCTGTGTCTAGACATCACCTTCACCTGTAAGAAGGGGGTTGACTTTCCATGAAAAATTAACTCAGGAGGGGGAAGGGGACACGTGAGGGCTTATGATGACTTCTGACTCATACAGGAGATTTAAGGCGTCACAGGTTAGACAGCCCAGGTGGAAAGCATACCTGCCGAGTGCAGCCCAGGGCTGACTGTGGCCTTCCGGGACGGGATGTTGGCTGGGAACTCACACTTTCTCTTCAGGGTGGCGGCTTCACTGCAGCTCTCCAGGTACCTGTGTGAGGGTTGGAAGGCACCGTGTGGGTGGGAAGGTGTGGGTGGAGATGATGCCAACGGCAGGGAAGGTCGGAAGTGCCCTGTGTACCTGATGACACTGTCCAGACAGCTGATCTGCTGGTAGGAGCAGGGAGGTTGGTTCTTATAGGCTAGCTCCTCGGGGAAGACGGCCTTGGGGAAGCTGGTCCCGGAGCTGGCCCTTTCTACGGCAGTGGCGGCTTTCACCTGAACTGGAGGGCTGCTCTGCATTTCTGAAACAACACAAAACAAAAAAACCCCAAAATTTTCTATTTAATATCTTCTATCTGCCAAAAGAAACCACTCCATATTTATAAAGCCTTTTCTTCTGCTCAAAGGCAGGGTAAAGGATTCATAATGTAGCAATATAGGACCCCAGTGACAGTCCGCATCCAGAAGCCCCATCAGCGTGACAGTTGTGGGGCTTCCGAGCAGGGGCTTGGAATAATCTGTCACCCAGGCAGAGCTTGTTTCTCTCTGGGCTTAACAGCACATGCCAGGGCCACTCTCAGGGCTCGGGGCTTAGGTGGAAGAGGATGGGTCTTAATATCTTGAACTTGGTGACCAATCAGACCCCGTCTCTCTTATCCTCCTGAGCAGGGCAGGCGAGACTGAACACAGGGCCTTTCATGTGCGGCCCAAGTAATCTACCATAAACAGCTCGGTGGCCTATCCATCATTAGATATTTGCTTATTTATATGGAGACGAATTCTCACTCTGCAATCCTGACTGGCCTGGAACTTGTTAAGTAGACCACACTAGTCTTGAACTCACAGAGATCCACCTACTTCTGCCTCTGAAGTGCTGGAATTAAAGGTGTGTGCCACCTGGCTTTTGTTTTTGTTTTTGGAGATAGGGTCTCACTAAGTCACCCACTAGGCAGGCTGACCTTAAACTATGGAACCAGGCTTGCCTTGAGTTTGTATCTTTATGCTTTAGTATCTAGGAAAGAAAGGCGGCAAGACTCAAACCACTGAACCACAGGGCCGATTTTCAAATATGACTTAGTGACAGTGAGTATACAGCAATTGCTGCCTATGTTTGTGCTCACCATAGGAACCACATGCTTGCCATCCTGAGGGATCTTGAGCAATGAGCTGTATCTTATTCACTGCTGTATCCCCAACACCCAGCACCTTACTGTGCATGGTCTTGTTTTGAGAGGTGCAAGCACCTGGGCACTGTGCACAGATGTGCATGCAAGTGCTAGGTGTATGAAATGTGAGCATGTGGTCACACAGCTACTGTGCAGAGTGAAGAAATAAGCCACCACCACCATCACCACCCCAACCCCCACCCCTGTGGCCACGGCTCCCAGTGCACTCCACATCCTAAGGGTCCACAGGGTAACAAGGGCATCCTGGACAGTCAGATCTGCACTTGTTGGCCAAACACAGTGGAGCAGCCCTTATTTCTTTGCTGAGCAAGGATGGGGAAAGCACACCCAGGAGGTGACCTTCCCAGCCCTCACACAGAGCAATAAGCCAGTACTCCAGGTCCTTTCCTCTGCCATTCTAAGACACAAGCAAAGGAACGTGGGGTTTCTTTTGTTTCCTTTCTAAAAAGCAGAATAAATGTAGATTTATTAAGGAAGAGTGAGCGTGAGGGAGGAGCCAGAGGACATCTTTTTTACCTGCAACAGATGTTTCCTTTTGTTCTCCAGACTCATGAGAAAAGTGACTTTTGGTCTGAATCTTGCCACCATTTTTAAAAATTCCCTTGAAGAAAAACAATAAGGAACACGTTATTCATTCTAGGAGACCCTCTTCTCTCCATCCCCTATCGTGAGGAACAGCCAACATCAGTTGAGTAGTATGGACAATAACAACACAGGGAACCTTTGTGTTTCTGGGGTAGAACCAGGGGCCATGCACATGCTGGACACGTGATCACCATAGAGGGTACTCACTACACTCCGACCCAGATTCGGAAATCCTGAAGGAGCCAGATGGAGCTGGCCCCAGCTCTCATGATCGACCCCCAAGGGTGGCACAGAGCAGAGGAAATGCTGATGCTTCCTCACCACCCTCCAGTTAAGCTGCTATTTCCCTTGCTCTGCCCACTGAAGTCATTTTCCTTTACATGTTCAACTACCAGGTAGCTGCTTCAACTTGAAATGTGAAGTAATCTCAGGGGAATCGAGCCAGAGAAGGCGGCTGAGCCACTGGCTTCAGCCACTGCCTGGCTATTTCCCATCATGCTTTCTAACTTAGGACACACATTGCTGAGCTGGCATTCTCAGGGGGAAGAACAGAGAGGGACGTACGGATCTCTTCCGGTGGGACTCCTCATGACCATTGCTGTCGCTGGATGATGTCTGGCTCATAAGGTGCTCGTGGGACCCATTACTGCCCAGACTCCCATAGCCACTGGAGCCGCTATGGGAGACAGGCTGTGGGAAGAGCGAACAGATTGCTGAGGACATGGTGGAAAGGTACAAAAGAGGTCACCACAAGCCACACTGATCTCGGCTTGCCCAGGGTCACATAGAGAAGATAAATGGAGGGGAGCTTAAACCCCGGATTGTCTGGCCTTCATCTATAGGCACGCAGCCACTAAGGAGACCCCATTAAAAGGAATGTGTTCAACTAGCTGATTATTGCACAGCTGGGGTCTTTTGAAGCCTATCAAAGTTTTAAAAATATAAAACTGATTCAACTACAGTTACACTTCGTATTCTATAACCAAGAATGGGGTCATCGACTCAGTTGTGGGACTGCCTGTAGGTAAACTCATTTTGCAGGAGGGTGACATCACTAAGTCCCAATGCTGGTGATAGTATTTTGGGAGAAAGTGAGCCTTACACCAGTGGAAATCACATTGGGACTGTATGACAAGCTGTGGGGTATGGACAGCCCTCAACTGCTCATTCAAGGTCATGGCTCACACAAGGAAGAGTCTGAGGCTAGGAAAACTTGAAGGCACTTGGCAGCTCTCAGGCCAACCACACTATCCAGACTTGGCCCACCTGGGCAGACATATGGGGGCAGGCAGAACAGAACACACCTAAGGTGGCACCCACCTGCATCAGCAGCCGGTGGATTTGCTCTGTGAGCTCCTGAACGCTGGGGTGTGGAGTCTTCTCCTCGGGGCATGGGGAGGTTGCAAACACGTCCTCATTCAAAGGGCCCCTGCGTGATTTTAATTTGTCTCTTCAGAAGGGCCTGTCTAGTCTGAATGTGGCACCCACACTGCCACTGGGGCTGGAATCTCTATCTCCACCTCCACAGACCCCCAGCTGCCACACAGCTGTGTTTGCGTGAGCTCCTCCCACCTGGGCAGGTTACCCCTTGCCAACGTGCATGGCCAGCTTCCAACAGGGAGAGGATCCCATCTTTGCCCTCTGCTGGTGGGAAGTGAGAACAGGCCAGCATCCCTCAAAACCCAGAGTGGAAGCCTGGGAGCACTCACACCCTGACTTTGTGCCTCCCGATGATGAAGGATATCTTCCGGCTCCAGGGGTTGATGAAGCTGGACCAGCTGGTGTCCAGAGTGATGTACTCCCCATTGCGGGTGCGGAATCGGATGGGAGAATAGTCGAAAGGCTGTCCGCCGGCCTGTAGGACTAGGGGGTAAGAAACAGGTCTCAGGGCTGGTGTGGAGGCAGAAAACAGACGCGCACTGGCTGGCCAGGGTCACCTCCTCAAAGCCACTGCTTTCAACTCCTGTGCCTTCAATCACACCTGGGGTGGTTTCAGCAGAGGAAACCACCTATTTCAGGACACGAATCTCTCCATGTTACCCACTGAGAGGACTAGTTTGGAGAGATCCTGTGCAGTCTACTCCCAAGGATGGTCAGAACCTTCCTGCCCCACAGCTCTGCTGGTCTCCCCATATTCATGGACACGAATACTATAAATGAGTTGCCAAGGACCCTTTATGGGTGGTCTTCTCCCTAGCCCAGCTAAGGCTGATGACACCAGGTCTCAGCATCCCCAGTGGTTCTGACCCTTCCCAGCCCCAGAGCACACAGTCTCCGGGCTGAAAGAAGGCGACCTACTCTTCTTGTGGATGGCGAGCATCAAGGGCCGGTCGCTGGGGTGGAGCTGCACGAGCAGAGGTGTCTCGATCAGGTCCTGAGGTAGATAGCCCAGGAGGGGGACTGCCCTGCAAGGTAAGGATCACGGCAGTCAGCACATGGAATACAGACGTCGGGCAGAGACAGCAGACTCTGAGGGACCACCATCTTAGGGAACCTCCTCATTCAGAGACAGACGCGGCTCCAAATTCCCCCAAAACGGAAACGCTGCAGAGGCAGCGAGTCTTTCGACTCTGCAGCAGCTGAGGTCGCCAGCATCCCTGTAGGTCTGACAGTAAGGAGGCTGTCAGCGACAGCATGGTGTTTGACCTCCCGAAAGAATACATCATGACGGCATGTTGATTTTTCCTTTACTAATATCTTTCTAATACTGATCAGCTTGCTGTGAGTCTCAGCTGAACAGGAGCTGTCTAGAAGCTGTCCTTTCTAAGTCATGAGGTATTTATTCCTTCTGTCACTTTGACCCCTAGCTCAGGTCATTTCCTGGGGCTCCCCTGGGCATCCCCATGACGGGCTGGGACCCTTGCTCAGTGCCTGTCTGTGCTTCTGTAAAGTGGAGGTCCCTTGGTGGTTTGGGCTGGTCCTTGGTCACTGTAGGGGTGGAACCGAAGCAGCCCTCTATGCCTCTGTTTGCATCTAGCTCAGCTGTGAGCAGCCTCACCTTCCCCCAAGCATCTCCGCATTCCTCAAACTCCCCTCTGCTCCAGCAGAAGGCCCTTCTACACAAAACCTTAGACTAGAACTTTCTTGGGATATGGGGTGACTCTGACTTTATCCTCAGTGTCTGAGGCATACTCTCAGCCTTCTGTTTCCTTTCAGACAGAGTGTACAGAATGTCCTTGGCGCCCTCCCAATACAAGCCTGGCTGAAGCAACTGGGGGAGGGGAGGAAGAAGGGGGAAAGAGGAAGAGGATGAGGAGCCGGGGAGGAGGAGGAGAAAGAGAGGAAAGGAGGAACAAAGCTAAGGAGGAAGGGCCCTATGCCTGCCCCTGACCGCAGGGTTCCATCAAGGGGCCCTGGGTGTAGGTTCCACTCTCTGGGCAGAACTGGGCAGACTGCCTCCCACAGGCACTAGCCTGTCCACTTGCCTCACAGCTGGAGCAAAACGTGATGGTTTGCACACAGTCCTTAGACCTATGCAGTAACGGTAGCCTAAGCTTTGCACACTCAGCCCGGGATTCTGCATCTGATACTGTCCCTCTAGTACCTGGGCCACAGGTGATCTGCAGGACATATCCAGCAACCTAGGCCCCGGGTGGCAGGTCTTTGGCTGCCTACAGAGTAGAACCTTCCTGGAGGCAATGCAGCATAACTCTGAAAAGGGGACCTGGGACCCTGGCCAGGTAGACAAAGGGGGAGGACCCAATCCTCCAGAATCTAGGGGTGACTTGCTCTGGCTCTCTGTCCATTTCCTGTGGTTTTCTGGAGGACTCGTTTCTCCAGACAACTCCCAACAGCCAGTTGATTGCCACCTCTGAACCTGTCAAAGAGCTGGGCGAAGGCACGCAGCGGACCACAGCCTGCTCAGAACCAAGTGCTTTGAGTCCACCAGGACTGCTCACACTGGCTATAGGACCCCCCCAACCCCCCACCCTGCAGGCGAGACAAGCCCAGGAGCCCTGAGAAGAGGTGTGGAGGGACCTGGAAGACAGGCTCCTGCTGAGGTCCTGCCAATGGCGTCTCCCCGTCATTAGCCCTTGGCACCCCATCCCTGATGGTACCATCGCCCACTAGACAGAATTTAAACAGGGCGATAAAGGCAGGCACAACTGAAATCATCTCCAGCTCTCCAGAAAGGCCCATTTATAACATTCATTTCTTATAAACTGTGGTGGTTGTTTTCTTGCTTTCATGGTTTTGAAGTAGGATCTTGAACTCCCAATTATTCTTGCCTCAGCCTCCTAAGTGCTGAGGTCAACATGTGCCACCACAGCTGCATCTTATCAACTCTGACTGTAATTTCATCGCCTATACAGTCATGTGTCCTGTGACAGTGGGACAGAGTCTGAACCATGCATCATTAGGCAATTCTATTGTCAGAGGCAGTGTCAGGCAAACAAAGCGAACCCGCACAGCACAGGCTGGTCACCAGGTGTGACTGCTGATGCAATCAAGAAACCCAGGGCACACAGAGGTGTAGGCTGCTGCAGGGTGCCACAGGGGAACGCCTGCTAAAGCAACAAGCTGTAAATGCCTAAGCCAGAAGCATGGTGCTATACCGTGCACAGCTGAAACTGCCAAAGGATGGCATTATGACAGCCTTGTCACTAGGTAACACAACCACAACAGTGTATGTGGTCTCACTGAAACATCACTAGGTCGCAGAACAGTGCAGCCATTTTTGTTGATTACTGTGTGGACAAAAATGACATGAAACCTTGTCTTCAGCAACGATGTCAAAAGCAAAAAATGTTCAGCTATACACCTTTAATCCCAGCACTCGGGAGGCAGAGGCAGGTGGATCTCTGAGTCTGAGGCCAGCCTGGGCTACAGAGTGAGTTGTAGGACAACCAGAAGTTCATTTTTGTCTCTGATAGTTACTGAGACACTGAGCACTTGTCCCAGCATTGATGACATGACGATGGCCCCTGACTCCAGACAAGTGACTCTGGGAGGCAGGTGTGTGTGTGAACAGCAGGACACAACTCACCTTTCATCCACATCCTGGAACAAGCAGTTTGGTGTATGGGTGGTTGTAAAAATTCTCTTCTCGGGAGGAATCCTGGGGGCTGAAAGGACAGAATCCCCACTTGTAAGAAACACACAGTTCCGTTTGACTGGGGAACCACAAGGACTGGGGTAAGAGGCAGCCGATGAGAAGGCAGACTCAACGACAGAGCAGAGCCACCAGGCTGAAATTAGGGCGGGCCCCAACCAGCCGGCCCCTAGCAGCCTCCTAACCTCTCTGGGGTGGCCAACGGGAGCTGCCATGCTACCTGAGACATGTGGACCCAGGACAGAAGACCACCTTCATGGTTCATAGGATGAAACTACAATGACCTTTGGAAAACTGAGTTACAAGTTATCAGTTTGGACTTATAGTTTGCCACTGCCCTGAAGAACTTGACAGTTTCCAGGGCGGCCAAGGACAATACATTCCACACAGGAAGTCAAAGATCCAGCATCTCCCCCAACCATCAAATTCTAAAATGTTTGGTTCTTGAAGGACACTCATAATGTGGGGTTACAACTTGTTCCTCCTGTCTACATTCTTAATGAACATTTGGAAGAGAATGTTCTGGATGCAGAGATACACCGCTGTGCTAAAGAAAAATCATATTAGAACACACTATCACTTTTAGGAAGTGCTTTGTAAAAACAAAACAAAAACCTCATGGTTAATCAAAAGATTGCAATTCCAGGGAAAGCAGTCTAAATGTTCCTGGGGTAGGGTGGGGCTACCCCTCAGGGGATCTGAAGTCCTGTGACTCCTGAGTTGATACACAGAAAAAACAAATTGCTTCTGGCTAGGCAACTGGAGTAGGCACAAGGACCATGGTATCAGAAAACAGTTGCTTAAGAAGGATCCCGGGGATTGGGGATTTAGCTCAGTGGTAGAGTGCTCGCCTAGCAAGCGCAAGGCCCTGAGTTCGGTCCTCAGCTCTGGGAAAAAGAAAAAAAAAAAAAAAAAAAGAAGGATCCTAAGAAGGCAATCAGGACGGCACAGCTTCCCTTGGGCTCTATGGGAGAAACCTGATTGTCAGGAGGCAGGGTGGCCTCAGGAGCCCCTCGTGGTGGGACAGCATTAGGAAAGCTGGATGGCCATAGGCTGAGCTGCAGGGAAAGCCAGACAGAGGGAAGGCAGTCCAGACGGAAGTCAGGATGGGCCAAGGCATGAACGAAGATGGCCCAGCACTGGAGGCTGAAGGAGTAAGTGGGGTTCTGGAAGTACTGAGATGTCATGAGGCAGAGGCCAGGATGAGGGACAAAGATGGGAGGGATATGGGGCCTCAGATCTGTCAGAGCTGGTGACACTTTGTAGATCAAAGGCAGCAGAGCTAGGCGAGGGGGGAAGGGACATGGATATGGACACAACTGCCTTGGTGGCTGTGGGGAGAGCCAGATAACAAGGAGAATTGTGCTGAATTTTGGGAAGATGGAGACGGACAAAGTTAGGGAGATGCCAAGGCGGATGAGCAGCTAGGTACTTTTTAGACATCGTGTGTGGACTCCAGGCAAGAAGGATGGGCTAACATGGGTGTTCCCTGGTCAGGCATGGCTGTACCTTCATAGCCTGAGTGTACCCTCTCTGCCAGCAGCAGGCAGCAGAGTTGGCTCTCGGTACCCTGCTGCTCTTGCACCTTGACCAGGTAGGGTGTCATGCGGAAGGGCTGGTAGCGAATCTCATTCTCGTGGTGTTTCCCAACACTGTAGAGAGAGGTGTGGAGAGGGGTGAGGGTCGAGGCTCGGAGCCATGACAAAGAAAAGCCTCGGCCTGCTAGTGGCCTCACCCCGGCTGTTAGTTAGGGCTAAGCAATTCTTCCATTTATTGTACCAGATGCCAAGGATGTTGAGCCACACTGCCACAGCAAAGTCTCCAGTGGGAACCTAGGCCGTGCCAGAGGCTGTACCCACTGGAGAAGCTGGCCAGTGCTCACCCTTAGCCTTCTCCATTAGACCCACATTGAAGGTTCAATGGTCAGAGTCCACACAATGGGCAGTAGGAGGCCCTCCATCCTTTCTCGTCAGCAATTTGCAGTTAGATTAGGACAAAGCAACTGGAAAATGGAAGTTGCTTCCTTAGAGGCATTCTGGGCCCAACTCTCCTTGAGGTCATGGCTGACATTGTCCTGGATGCTCAGGTGGTCACCAAGAGCCTCCGAGGAACACTGTGACTCTAATCAAAGAAATGCAGGTGCACATTCAGGGCTACGTGCAATGCCTGGCCCAAGGCCCTAGAGAATGTCTTCCTCAGCAACAGAGGGCCAGTGTGGGGAACACTTTTTTTTTGGGGGGGGAGCAGGTTGATCCACCCATTTTGCACTCCCTTTACACAGGTACCATGTGACTCATTCAAGTGAGTTTCCACCCAGGCTCTGCAGATGCTGTGTCTGATCTCACTCTCAGAGTGTGGGTGAGGGCGCGGGGGGGGGGGGGGGGGGGAGGGGGGCACACAACCATATACCCCCAAGTCCCCAAGTCTCCCACAAGTACTTGTTTTCTGAGTTAGAAGACTGGACACTGGACTTACCTGACACGGCAGAAGAACGATTTCTCCTCCATGCACTCTTGAGTGAAAGAATCTACAAGAAAAACCCAGAGTCATTCACCCAAGTCAACAAACACAGAATCAAAGGGAGGTGTCCATTGTGAGCTGGCCCAAGTACAAAGTGAGTCCTTCATAGAGATTTTAGATTCGATACATTTCCAAGGTGTGCTGTACACCAAATTACACTGTCCTACAAGTTTACAGCCACGGCTTTAGGAGTTTTTTTTTTTTTTTTTCTTTTTGAAACAGGGTTTTGCTAAGTAGCCCTGGTGGGCCTGGAACTTGAGACAACCCATCACCCTCTGCCTCTCTAGTGCTAGGATTACTGGCAAGAGCTAACAAATGTATTTAAGATCCTGAGTGGTGCACAGTGGTGTTACTGATACACTGGCAGTTCAGCTGCAGAAGGCACACTTGTACGTGTACTTATAGACAAATCCCTAAGTCTTTACACTGCCATTTCCGAAATATTTGCTTCTAATAGAAGGGACACAAGGCATTTGAAAATATCAACACTTGGTAAAATATCAACTTACTTTTATATTTACAATGTCTTGGGAAACGTGAGTTCGCTGGACCTCACGTCAGGGAAGGGAAGCAGATGTCTCTATAACAGTTTGAAGGTTACAAAGACCTTAGACTTTAGCTTACATACAGCATTTCTTTCATTCAAAAGAAATGAAGAAACATAGGAAATGACCAGTTACAGAAAATGACACAGAATTAGCAGCCTGCAAAGCCCCCTGTGAGGTGGCCAGGCTCTCTTTCCTATTTAGTCCATACTTTGGCTGTCCATCCACACGCCAAGCCCTTTCCTTTCCACAGTCCTGAACCATGCCCCCATAACTCACACTGCAAATGGTTGACAGGCAGCCCCGACTCTGGGTTTAGGAGAAAGCAGACAACCTCCTTTGGAGGAAACCCTCAAGCAAATGGTGCGTCTACCCCAGGCTGCCTACTGCAGGGGCACATCTGTCAGGGTGACGGACACAGTGGTAGTGTCCATCTCTGATGCCGACAGAAAGGGAATGGGGAGGAGGGGAACTCCTGACGCTGGCCAGATTCCAGTGGTGATGTGATAGAGAGGCCGTTGTGTAAGCCGAGATCAATGACCTGCCAGCCCCAGACAAAGACAGCAGGTAGTTCCTGGTAACAAGGCCACAGCAATCTGAGGTCTGTCCTTGCTCCTCAGCCTCCTCAGAAGCTGCAGTCTCTAGTTCAGCTTCAGCTCTGGACATTAAAAACCCATCAGGGACTGTGATCGTCAGCCACGTGTGGACAGACACCAAGGAACTCTTTTGCTGGCTAGCCTTGTCTATGATGGTGGAGGCTAGCTCCCCCTCAACCCCCACTACCAGTGGCAGTGCTGTGACCCTGGAAGCATGGTAGTCCCCCCAGGGTCAGAGTCTTCACAGTAAGTTGGCAGAACAGAACAAAGCTGTGCCAAGTTCAGCCACAAGGGCAGGAGAGAGGGGCTGCCAGTGCGGGGGTACCTAGTGGTCACCCCTTAAAGTCCAGTCATTCAGCGTTTCACAAGTGACCCTAAAGTTCAGCATGAGTTTGAGAGGAGCAACCCATGTCTAGGCCGCAGGGGGTTCGTCTAGCTTGCCACAGCTCATGCTCTTCTCATAATGCAGACTATAATCAATTCCATCCCATAGTCTCTAGTGCCCACCTGAAAGTCCCAAGTCCAACTGGGAGCGCAGACTACCCATCTGCTTTAAGGGAAGAGGGGGTTGGATAGGCATGCTGTTCCAGAGGAAGGCTGGCCAGGAGGAGGAGTGACAGGCCTCAGGCAAGTCTGAAATCAGGGTCCACAGACCTTGTCCTAAAGCTGTAGGGTCCATCATGTTTCCCCAGGGACCACCTCCTTGTACCACTGGGTACAAGTGGGTAAGACTGGGTTCCCAAAGAACCAAGCAGCCCTGCCCCATGGTTTGCTGGGCTCAGTCCAGCTTTGGCTGATAGGGTGGCCTATGGCTTTCCTGGGATGTCTGGCTTGCCTCTGGTAGCTCTGCTGCTCTGGCTTCCCAGGGCGGCAGCCCCTGCCAGCACTGCCTGGCACAGTCTTGGTCATATTCTCTGTATCATCTCTGCCCTGTGGCCAAGGAAGCCATCATCTTCCTGCCTGCAGAATCAGCCTCACAAGGACCTGGCCAAGGCCTAGGCTTACAGCCCCCTGGAGCAGAGATGCGGCCACAGCTGGAGCTGGAGAGAGCCATGTGTGAATCCCAGGAGCAGAAGCATCCTTGAAGATCTCTGATGTGCCTCCAGGGCTTTTCCTGTGCTGAGGAGGTCTTCTCCTGTTCATCTCCTACCCATGGAAAGCTTTAGCAATGGGCTTGCCTGCAGCCTGCATTCCTTCCCACACTGTATGTGGCCAGACTGCCATAACTCCCTCGGAATAGCCCCTCCCTCACACTTCCATCAGCAGGCCCCTCACGGCCACTTATGCAAATCAGAGCTTTCCCCAGTCCTGTCTTACCCAGCCCCCACACCAGAACTGCTCTCAACACTCAGGCCTTTTCTGGTTTTCACTTTGAAACCCTTCAGCTGCTCCCCACTCCCAAGTTCCAAATCCGTCACTGCTTTTTCAGGGACCTCTGCAGCAGCACCCAGCTCTTGGCACCCAGACTGTTTCAGTCCGTTTTTTTCTGTTGCTATGACAATCTGTCACAGATGACTTAGGAGGAAGCTCACGGTTCTGGAGGCCAGAAAGTCCCACAGCACAGTGTGAGGATGGAACGAGCTGCTGGGGAGGGCCACACACTGCTTCCAGTCATGGAGGGGAACAGTGTGGGGGACACAAGGGACAGCCTTGCTTTCGAGTGACCCACCCCTCAGGGCCAGTTGAGTCCTGACAGGGAACTCTGACCCAGGAGAAAGGCATTAGTCCCTCTTCATGACCTCATCACCTCAAGGTCCTACCTCAGTACTGTGACATCAGCAAAATCCAGCACAAGTTTTGGAGGGGACAAATCACACTCACACTACGGCTGACTGATGGGGAGGGGGGCAGAGGAGCTGGACGGGCACAAGGAGAATGCTTGGCCCCAGGGAGAGAAGGCACAGAGTGGTTTGAATGCCAGATAAGAAGGGCTGGGCAAGGGCAGGAAGCCTGGACATAGGTGGAGCACACAGGAGGCATGCGTACTTGCTAGTGAGCAGGGAAAGCCCCGTGCAAGCCCAGAGAGCTTATAACCTATACTTATGGACCTGCCTCCAGCCAAGGTGAAGATCCCTGGGAAGTCACCCTGACAAATGTCACACCTGTCCGTTATGGCAGCTGAGGCCACAAGGATTAACTGCCTGCAGGAAGCTGGCATTCCACTTACACATTCCTCTGCCTTGCAGGATGCACCCCATCTCCCCACACTGCAGTTACGTCAGGATTCCTACTCAGCATAACTTCATTTTTTTAAATGCCTAATTTTGAAATCTCTCTGGAGTTTACCATGAGGCTATTTATTCTGCAGACAAACGACTGTTTGCCTCTTACCCTAGACAGATCAGCGAACGGACAGCCATTGGGAGGGCTCCGCAAGCTATTTTGATACAGCTGAGATGGGGAGCCAGCTCCCAACCTCTCACCCTGCCACCAGCCTTCTCCATACTCCTACTCAGAGGAGACAAGGCACTGCGGCCAGGACCTCACCTAATCCACTGCACACACTCCAGGGTGGAAGTTTGTAAGGGGTGGTGTAGCTGTGGAACACACTGACATCATGAGGAGCCAGGAACTCCACGAACTTGGCGTCACTGAAGGCATCCTTCTTACAGTGAAAAATGGAGGCAACTTGGTTAGAGATGTACAGGATCTTCCCAGACACCAGGGACACAGCCACAGCAAACATATCCTGGAAATGAAGAACATGATCAGGCTATTATCGTCAGTAGGGACTGACCAGCTATAAGGCTAGTGGGAGCACCCCAACATGAGGACGGGGGCGGGTGTCTGGGCCTCCTCAAGCCTGGCCAAGTTGACTTTCCTGTTCCAGTGCAGACATCCATCACAACACCCTCAGGAACAGCACATTAGGCTAGCCTTCCCCAGCTCCTGTGCTCGCTCCCCTGGCCTGGCAGAGTGACCTTCGCCAGCTAGCCTCTTTCAGGTTCTGGGAGTGGCCTGCAGAGCTGCCGGCCCCTCTGGTCACAGGCCAGCCCCTCAGAGGGATTTGATCAGCAGAAAGAAGTAGGAAGAAGGCTCAAGGAGCTAGGCTGAGGCAAGTGTCGCCACTATTCCTCACAGGATTACTGTCTGTGGTCACTGAGAACTCAGGAGCATGGCCTCCCCTCCCCCAGGCCTTTACACATTTAGAAATGTGGGCTTTGAACCCAGACCTTATTTACCACTAAGCCTGGACAAAGGGATGGTCTCCGAGCCTGTCTCTGTATCCTCAAGCCACAGAAAGCTGGAGCCTCAAGCTCCATTGTGGCTGGGCTTCTCTCTAGCACTGGGATCTATGAGTCAGAGTCAGCCAGAGAGAAAGACAATCTCCCAGGAGAGAGCAGAAGTCTAGAACATGACTTCACCTCAGAATCACCAACTTGATGATTTTACTTTATTGAGAGGAATGGACCCCCCTCCGGACAGTGGACCAGCTGGCTCCCCCAAGGGAGAACTCGGGCCCTGTCAAAACACTCACAGCATTCTTCACGATGTACTCCGAGGTAACGCCCTCAACCTGTTCCATGGTGTAGGAGGGCACATCAAAACTGCAGGGCTGGCTCTCACTGGACATCAGCAGCTGGTAGTACTCCTCGTTAGCTAGAGGAGAAACGACACCGTGGTTAGCAGGTGGAACCAGCATGACAGCACACTGTCACTGGCCCCTGCAGGTGGGGTCCTTTTTTGTCAAATGAACAAGTGGGATGGGATAGAATATTTTGGATCCAGAGAATGTAGACCTAAGTGACCAGCACTCAAGAGCAGACCAGAGACTTTCTCTGACATGCCAGGCCTTTGTTACAAATTTTAAAACTGATAAATATATTACTTTACGTCATCAGGGTCCATAGGGCCCCAAAATATGATGCAACCACAGTGGGCTCGCTCAGGACCACAGCTGTAGCCTTGGTAGTCCCTTTAGGGATGTCCATGCAGGCAGAATCCACGGCTTGAAAGAGGAACAGGTCCCGGAAGGCACACTGGAAAGTGCTGTGAGCAGCACCTGCAAATGTGGCCATGATATGAGCTCCTATCTGTAGGAGAATGGGGGAACCAAAGCCACGGCAGCTCCCCTGGACATGGAAGTGAAACAGTCACTCCTGTCTCTACAGCTCCACATGCCCAGGCAGATGGAACCTAGGGTGGCTGTGTCCTGGAGTTTGACCTTGGGATCCAGCCAAGCTTGTGTTCCCTGCAGTGTGGTGGTAGGGTCTTTGGACCCATGGCTGGGTCTTATCTGATGTTGATTACTCCACCTTCACAGGCTGGTAAGGTTTCTGAGCATGCTCTCTGCTGGAAAGCTTAGGAAAGTTCTTGATCTGGCAGAGCTCCCAAGTTCTGAAGTTACTGCGGAAGCCAAGCATGAAGCGTGGAAACCAACAGTCCCCAGAGAGTGAGCTGCCTCCAGCTCGGGCTGACTCACTGAGCTGCTCTTTCCAGAGAGCAGGGTTTTCCTTAGGCAGAGGCGCCAGAACCATGGTCTCCACTGTGGGGTTTGGCCTTGGAGCACCAGGTTCCCAAACATGTTTAGCCTAACCAGCACTGGCTGGCAGACAGCACTCTTCAGACCACATCCATCTTCCAAAGGGGACAGCAGCTAAGGGAGGAGCCCACCGACGTTTCAGGCTGAAGAGACCACCCAAACATGCAGAGGCCAGCACACCACAGAATAATGCCTCTACAGTGGGCTCCAAGGACCCAAGATCAATACCAGCAACCTGCCTACAACCGACAAAAAGCTGTCCAGATACTCAGAAATAGAAGACTGAAGTACAAGTTCATCCCTAGACTTCTGGACACAAGCCTGGCCTACATGCTGATGGCTACGAGACAAGCTGGTAACGCTGACTGTAAAGCCTAGATCACAGCTTTTTGGCTTCGTCTATTTTGATGTGTGTTTTTAACACGCAGTACTCAGCCTTCAGCACATGTGTGTGACTGTGCCCAAAGGTTCACACAGGTGCCACACATGGGTGAAGGGGTGGGGCTTGATTTTCATATCACCTGCCCATGGCACCTGCCTTGCCTTTCCCAATGGGATGCTCGCCTCTACCTGTTCACTGCAAAGGATCACATAGCCAGCGACATTCCCTACCATCAGTGGCTAGGAAGAAAAGGGACTCAAAAAGGGCCTAAGCACTCAGCACTCTGAGTCAGGGTTGTGGGAAGATGTTTTCTCCACAGCAGAGCACCCACAAAGCTCACATCCCTGTGCCCAATAACTGACTAAAAGTTTCTGGGCCTTTCTTCCAATGCCTACAGCTAGGCCTTCCAGGAATGACCATCCAGGGGACTCAAGCCTGAACCTCAGGATGGGCTGCCTGCTTTCTACCTGGTTAGTGTTCCTGGTGTCTGGGAGTCAAAGGCAAGAGCAACGGCCTGAGGAGATGGGGAGCTGACCCATGCAGGTCCTGGGCAGGAGCGACTGAAGGAGGCTGAGTCTGCTGGGTGCTGGAGACCTACTGGCCCCCTGCACAGGAAAGCACCGTAGCTCTTTTCCAGGTCCTTCTTTAGAAGCCTCAGTCTCCTTCCTCATGGGCCTGTTAAAATGTTCTGCCATATTCTGTCTCCTAAAAGTCAAACACACAAACAGCAGCAGGTTCTGCTGCATGAAGGCCCCAAAATAGGAACTGTTGATGGCTAGAGTTGCCCCTGACTGTGCACACATGATAGCAGGCGGTGTCCTGAGACAGAACCCAGTGACGGGGGATTGCTGTGCCCTGTATCTTTCTTTCTTAGTTGAAATAACTACTGGGACGGACAAGGTTTTGTAGGTAAACATTTTTAGATGAACAGGAAATGAGTCACTTTGGTTGAATTCATGAATTAAGAAGTGCCTCGGTGGAAGGGGCTGGAGAGATGCTCAGTGTTTAAGAGGACCAGGGTTCAATTCTCAGCACCTACATGGTGGCTAACAACGGCTTGTAACTCCAGTTCCAGAGGATCTGATGCCGCCTTCTGCTCTCCATGGGCACTGCACACATTTGGTGCATACGCATATATTCAGGTACACGCACATCACACACACACACACACACACAGTGCCTGGGACTTAGCTCAGTTGGTAGAGTGCTTGCTAAGATTGCACAAAGCTTTAGGTTAGATCCTTAACATCACATAAAACCAGATGTGGCAGTGCACACGAATCCTAGCAGTTGAAAGGTGGAGGTAGAGGCCCTGGAAGTCCAAGGTCACCCTCAGTTACACAGCAAGCACAGTGAGTTTGTGGTCAGCCTGGGCTACATGAGGTCCTGGCTTCAGAAAAGCCAGTGCGAATTGCTGGCAACCCCCTCTGTCTCTTTTTTCAGGCTATAGGTTAAAGGCGGACAAGACCTCAGGAATGTCGTATTTCAATTCCATTCTGACCCAGGCAGCTCATAGTTCCATGTGACCATCATTAGGTGGTCATGGGACCATCATTCTGAACTCACAGTCATTGTCCCAAACACATGCCAGAGCCTAGAACATGCTAGACTTCTGCATATGACCCGATCTTACCACAAGAAGCTTACGAGGCACATAGACTTTGCCCATCCACTGGTTTTCTGCCTATTTTTGGTTTTGCCTCTGAAAGTCCAGTTTGGTAGAAAACAGTGAGGAACCAGGCTCTTAACTGACTTTAACTTCATTATATTTTTATTGCTTCCTTCTGCCATTTCAGGGATGAATCTTAGAAAGCTGAGATTATTTACACTATAGTTTGAGACATTTAACACACGTTTCGAGGGCTGGAAGGATGGATCGGAGGGTAAGGGCTCTTGCTGTGCAAACCTAGAGACCCGAGTTCAGTCTCTGGAGCTCCATAAAGAAGGAAGAAGATAGCTCACTCCACGCACATGCGCAGCACACACACCACCCACTGCCACACACAGAGACACACACGGGCACATACACACAAAGAAGCAAACAAACAAAACCCCAGTTGTTTCACCGGGTGTGAACAGACATGCAAAGTGCACATACCCTTCACCTGCTTCACGCTCCGCAGGGCATACTTCAAGGTTGCCAGCGTGCTGGCCTTCCCCTTGGCCTTCTTGTCGGCGGGGAGGTGGACCTTCAGCTCCCTCAGTGTTCTTATCAGTTCTTTGTGTGCGTCAGCTTTGGCAGACTGCTCACTACTGTGGAATTCAAGAAAAAAAGGCAATCAAATGTGAGACTTTTGAAGAGAGTGGTTGGGGACAGGGATGGTCATGTTCTTCACCCCTGGCCTCCCTCACCTCGGACCAGCAACACCTTCTCAGTTGTGGTCACGAATGAGGTCTATAGACATGGCTAAATGCCTCCTTCCAGGAGACCACAGACTGATAAGAATCCCTGTTCTCACCCAGAGAGAGAAGTCCTTTCGACAAGATCCTTCACGGGGGGTCAGGCTGGGCCTCGTTTAGGAGGGATGTTGGTCAACCCTTGGTATAAGGGTGTAGGCTTTGCCACTGGGCTATCTCATGCCCTATGCCATGCAGAGGGACAAGGACTGTATGAAGGACAGTAAAACAGCTTCTGGAGACATGAGCACGGACCATGAGAACAGAGGGAGGAAAGGGGACCTTTAAGAAAGGGGCTTCCAGGAGAAGATACTGAGCAGAAGAAGACAGGGATGATAGGTAGGAAGGAATTGCTGCTGGAAATGGCTTATGTTGAGGAGAAGGTACCCAAAGAAGGATGGGTCAGGTCCCTGAGACTTCAGTGGCCAAGTGCCCACATGCCCGGGAGAGAGGTCTCTGCTCCAGTGATAAGAAAATGTCTGTGAACACACAGATAATTTGTTGCAAAAGGGTGAAGAAGTTCCTGTTGGACACACAGAACTCAGGCAGGGATGCTTAGACGGAGCTAGGAGGAAACCAGATGCCCAAGAACAACCAGCTCAGAGAGGTAGGGGGCCTGTGGCTGTGTGAAAGGCAGGTGCCACCTGTCACACTGACTGGTGTGTTGGTCAGGCCAACAGATTTATCCGAGCTTAGGAGAGTCACATTACTTTCAAACCTGGCCTGACAGGAAGTCCTGAAACTTGCTGAAAGA
This sequence comes from Onychomys torridus, assembly GCF_903995425.1. NCBI lineage: Eukaryota > Metazoa > Chordata > Mammalia > Rodentia > Cricetidae > Onychomys > Onychomys torridus. The sequence goes on from NC_050465.1 coordinate 7,121,589, forward strand.
GCATGATGTGGGAGCTGTGGTGGGTCCCGCCTCCCTTGAAAGAGCATGAGGTAGAAGCTGTGGTGGGCTCCATGCCACTGAGCATGAGATGGGCGGTATGGTGGGTCTCACCTGCAGCCGCTTGTGGAGGGGTTGTGTTCTGGCTCCGTCATCATCAGTCTGAAGGCATCAGGGCTGCAAGAGCGGATAGTGACAGTCTCAGTGACAGGTCTCTATATGCCTCTTCCTCCCATCCAGCCAGGACAAAAGACTGGGGTGAGCACACCAGAGACTTTTAAGAGAATAGTAGGGTGTGCTGGAAGACAGCTTTAGGATAAAGAACCTGCCTGGCATGCTTGAGGTTCTCCATGGCTTCTCACAAAATAAGAATCAGGGCTGGAAAATCATCTCAGTGAAGAGCACTTCCAGAGGACCCACGTTTGATTCCGAGAACCCACATGGCTGTTTACAGCCATCTGTAACTCCAGTTCCAGGGGATTTGATGCCCTCTTATATCCTCTGTGGTCACCAAGCACACAAGGGACACACAGACATCCATAAAGGCAAAACACCCAAACACATTAAAATTAAAAAAGGAAAAATTAGGCTAAAACTGGAACTTAAGATCTTCAGATATCAGGAGAGTTGAGCATGGAGAGATGGAAATGCAAACGGAGCAATCGTTTCCTGTGACCTGCCTTGGAAGTGTGTGAGCAGCCACCCCCAAGACCTCACCGGACTGTCAAGTGGTATCAGACACAAAAATGCAAAGATGACTGTTACCATTATTCGGAAGGACAGACCCCAATAAATATTATCTACAGAATTAAGTAGGGTGGCAATCCCACAAGTTCTGGTACTTGCTGCTCGAAGATGGACAACAGAACACATGGAGGAAGCCACAGGTGTCCTGTGTGTGAGGGTCCAGCCTGAGGCTGGACCTACCTCGGGTGAGAGTTGGAAGGTTCCACTAGCATCCGCAGCTCCTTCCCATTGTCATCACAGTCGCTGCCCTGAGAGTCCCGCCCTGTGGAACAGTTTTCATTGGTTTCATTGCCGCTGGAGCCACTGCTCATGTCCACGTCTTCCTGAAGCGCAGCCTGGCTGGGCTGAGGCTCCCCTGGCTCCTTGGTGGGGCTGGTGGGACTATGGGAAAAGTCCACGTATCCATTCATGTCGGGCTCTAGAAAGAAGCTGGTGAAGGAGAAAAGATGGTGGTCAAATGTTAAAAGGCCCCAGTGAGGCTGGGGATGAAGCTCCATAGTATAAAGCATGCGTCTAACATGGGCGAGGTCCTGGGTTTGATTCCCATTACCAATGGCACAACTGTCATTTACTTGTGTGCTCGTGTGGTCCTGATTCCTTAGCTCCTGTTGGTCCTAGATCAGGAGGACAGCTGACCTGAGAGCCTCAGCTGGGCCGTGGAGGTGCTGACACCTTGTCAGCAGACAGATAAGGACATTGACAGCCACCTAGTTAGTGGGGGAATATAGTCATGCCAAATGGTAAGCAGGGCCTGAGAATCTCTACCCTACTGTCTCCCTAGGTGACATTAAGCAGCAGGGTCCAGCAACAACTTCCTCACAGCACAGCATGAGTTAACAGAGAAGCTGCAGGCAGCAGGGCCTCCTGGAGAGGTGATGCTGTTGGGTGAGGGGTGAAGAGGCCTCCCTGAGGCTGGTCCAGTGGGTATGCCATGGCATGCTCCAGATGCTAGGGGCTCTACCACTGCAGTAGACTGGCTTTGGCATAAGGTGGCGTGAGCAGGAAGGAGATCCAAGCTTACCCAGGACAGTTAGGGGCCACTGAACTGCCTAAGCATCACAGCTGTGGGACTCGGTTTATTTACATTTGGTAGGATCCCATGGCTACACTACATAGAAACTTGAACTTGTGTGCTTAGGGGTAGGTGTGGACAAGGGGCTAAAACTCCATCACTAACAAAGCTTTCATAGAAAGCCGAACTCCCTGAAGGGTTACAGACTTGGTGACTGGGGAGGGTGGGCATAACACCAGACAGGAGGTCACAGCTCAGGGATGGGAGACTGTTAAATGTCACTGGGAGAACAGAGGAAGGGCCAGGGATAATGTTTCTAGCAGGACCCTGGCAGAAAGCAGACATCATTTAGGCTGGGTCACATCAGGTTTATGCAAACAGCTAAAAGCAGTTAGCGGCTGGGTGCTGGGCTTGAGAGAGGCAGTTATCACCACTCAAGTGGGTAGGGGAGAAGAAAGAGCTAAAGAAATCCAGATCACTGCAGGCTGAGGAACAAATGCCTGGCCACTCTCTCCTGACCCCTACTCTACCAATCACATGAGGAAGCCAGAGAACTAGAGACTTGCTGACTCTTGCTAGCAGGCCAAGTGAAGCAGCAGGTTCCCCTGGAAGGTACAACATCTCCACTGGCTTCCTGGCAGTCAGGAAAACACAGGTTGCCAATGGAAGGTGGACACTGCCCAGGTCACACTAGTCACTGCATGCAAGATTCCATGCTGCAGGTGAACTGACGGGGCAGGACACTCACCCAGGGCTGCATAATATCAGGTAGCATCCAGCTCCCGACTGGCCTGACCCAGGATGCTCTAGTCCTGTACCCACCCTAAGCTTAGAGGGTTCTATGTGCTGACTAAGCCCACCCTGGCACTGCCTGTCTACAACATGAGCTCACCCTGCCCAGGATGGAACAAAGACAGGAATATGTTCTAGATTCACCTCCCACCCATTTCCCCTGTAATGTAAAATGTAAAACATGTAAAATGACCAAACATTTAAAGCTGCTGGAGGGACAGCATAGTTTTCAGGAGCCCAGGGAGTCCCAAAAGGGTCCCACTAGGTAAGCAAGGGTATACACGGGTGTAGCAGTGATGGGAGCAGTGGTACATCAGAGGTGGCACTGGAGTGCCACACCCTGATGGATTGCCCCAGGCCCCAAGGATGATGGCCAGCACTGCAGATCCTCCCTACCTCCCCCTTGCCACAGTGGGACCGGTGGAGAGGGTAACCATTGGGAAGATGCTCACAGACAAACTGTGGAGCGCAACAGCCTGAGAGGTGCCCGCAGGGCCACACCAAGAAGGTGGCCATATATGCAGGAAACAAAGCAGGTCACATCCAGTCAACACCCTGGTGATGGCGTCATAAGGCCCAACACGATCCTTCACCCAGCACCACCCCAGGTCTCACCTACTGTAGGGTTGACTCCAGGGAGATGGGAGCCACACAGAATCTAGCTATGTTGTTTCTAGGAACCACCCGAGTGATGAGACCTTGTTTGACCACAAGTAGCAAAGGCCAAAGCAGGGCTTTCGAGAAGGCTCCAACAAAGAAACACAGCCACCAGCAGAGAGGGAGAAGCAGCTCAGGGCAGACAGCGCCCACTTCTCCTTATGCACAAAAATCCTACAGTTGATAGGGCTGATGAAACAAGCAACCAAAACTGAGATTATGCCACAGGCCAAGATGAAAACACTACCTCAGAACGGATGAAAAAGGACACAGAAGGGAGAGATGTCTGTGGTGACTGGGCATGCCTGAGAAAGTAATTTTGTTGTTGTTGTTGTTGTTGCTCCTTTCCGTAAAATAAAGTCTTTCTAAGTAGATCAGGATGGACTTGAACTTGTAATCCTCCTGCCTCAGCCTGCCATATGCCGGAGTTACAACGATTATGGGTGTGCGCACCATACTTGTCTAGGAAAGCCTCAGAACACTGAGATAAAGACAGGTTTGCATCTGCCAATCTGCAGATGCCCTGGGTACCAGCAATATTATGTAACAGAAGTCTAGCAACCCCACAGAAAGTTATGTTTTCAAGAGCAAAGAAAGGGGTATCAGTATCCAAGGAGGAAAAACAAACACCGGACTCCCAAAGTAGGAAGGAGGCCCCAGGCTGAGGCCCCAGGAGGCAACGTTTACTCCCAATTGTGTAAAGAAGAGCTGTGCAGAGAAGGGAGGGCGCCCCAGACAGGGACTTGCTTGCTCTGTCACAGAGAGAGGGAGTTTGCCAGTATCCCAAGTCACAGGAAACCTAAACACAGAAATTGCCCCAGCTGAAGTCAGAACCAAATGAGCAAGTCCTGGCCTTGTTTAAAAGCAGTGTGGAAGTTGTGCCTCGTTCCAGAAAAGAGAAGGGAGGAGACTTTTGGAGTGTGCCTAAGCACAGCCTTCACGGAGGGGACCTCCCCACAGAGATACAGGACTGATGGGGAGATCATCAGCACCAGGAGAACGCCAAGGAAGAAACCATTTTGCCCACTGGTCACCCAACATTATTAGGACCCATTGCATGGTGATTAAGGTGGAGAACAGCTGGCCACAGGCGCTTGGAAATGTAATCACAGAGACTCTCTGGAAGGAGTGTGTGACCTTTTCACCTTCTAGGAACTGAGACACAGAAATGCCTACCCTGCCCCCCCCACCCACAAGTTGTGAGTACTTAGTCTGTGGAACAGCAGAACCCCAGCAGTGCCATAGCCGATGGGGGGCGGTGTCTCTGTATGACACCTGTCTAATGTGACCACTCTGACCAGAGGCCAAGCTCATCTTCCAAACTGGACTACTGCCTCTACTTGGCCCCACTGCAGGAGAAGTGATTCTGGCGAATGGATGTTACTTATACTAGGCCTGTGATGAGACCCTTACTCAGAGGACAGACTTTATCGATAAAAGGGACTGCAGGCTCCTTGAGGTCTAGCTATCCCTGGGCATCTGCGCTATCTATCCACCCCTCCCCCTCATCCCAAAGAATCTGCACTGCTGTTCCCTCTGGCCCACAGCACTCTCCTCAGACCCCTGGATAACGTCATCACTTTCTCCCCATGGAGGGGGTGGGGAGTATCAGCATGATGTTTCCAATCTCTTCTAGGAGCAAGGTGTATAAGTGTGAGAGTCCTGAGTGTTTCCTGCTGGACTCCTAGGGCATTGCACATACTATGGAAGGCACACTGCCTGGGACTCTGCACCACAGAGCACTGTGTACCTGCCAGGAGGAGGAGGCCAGTGGAGCCTGGGACTGCACCACAGAACACTGTGCATCTGCCAGGAGAGGGGGATTAGCATAGCCTAGGTCTCTGCAGCACCCAGCACTAAGCACCCACTGGGAGAAGCAGGCTTCCACAGCCCAGGACTGTGTACCAGAGTTCTGCGCACACAGTATGAAAGTGCTGTACAAACCCAGGTAAATAACACTAAAAGCCTAGGGGCACACATGCAGGCCCTGCTTCCCAGTGACCCCTAGGGCAGCCTTCGTACACATTAGAGCGCAGGTGCTATCCTGCTCTCCCAGGGCTCACGCCGAACACGAATGACCAACAAGGAACTAGAACACACCGGATATGAAAGTTTTCTGGGGGCCCTAAGGGAGCAGTAGGTCAGAGCATGCGAGTGGGGGCTGGGAGAGAGGTGCAGGATGTCCTAGCCGCACGGCACAATGATGGCGACTTGTCGCTTGAGCTCCCGTGTTCAGGGTGGGCACACGGTCGCCCTGAAGCCACCAGGGTTTGTTCTCTCTTGAGCCCTGATACTAGACCACACATCATCTCCTCCACACAGGCCTCCCTCAAATGAGCAGCCCATCTTTTTTGCCTTAGGTTACGAAGGTGGTGGGCAGCAGTGGTGGCAGGGCGGCTGGGCAAGCCGTCCAACAGGGCCAAGCTTTCTGCCATACTCCCTCTTTCAGGCTAGGTGATCTTGACAAGTTCCTTAGTCTCTATGCCAGGTTTCCCACCTCTATGACGGGAATAAAAAGCCCCCCCCCCACTACTGCTTACTGGTACTTGGGAGGATTAAATGGTTTGATATATATCTGGAATGTGATAAATGACCCACAAATACCAGCTTTCCACCTTGGGGCTAAATCCCAACAAGAAAATAGACAGGCAGGTCACACAGTAACTGGGGTAGGGTGAGGGAGTTCACTGTGGTGCCAGCTGGTAGCACCTCTGGCTTACATGCAAAGGACTAAGACACCCCATTCTACCCAACCCCACCCCTGGTGCACCCTGGGTGTTCTGTGTTGGGCTCAGTTCCTGGGACTCCTAGTTTGTGCCCAGCAGTTCCAATTCCTGGGGTAGGAGAGGTCTATGTGAACAGGGTCACTGCTGCCACCAGGTTACCTTAGAGAGGAAGATAAACTTTTAAACTTTTACGAAAAGAAGGCCAGGCAAGAATGGCAGAAATATAAGGCATCACACTAAGCTAAGTCTTCCAAAACCTCATTATTCCAGAAAATGCACTGCTCAGCATGAATGACTCTAATAGACTGACATCAATTTGCTAAGTTGGCAGAAGCAGCTGCTGCTCCAAGCAGACTTTGCCTCCTGGTCAAGCACTCTGCCCTAGACATGCTGGGTGGGCAGGAGCCCCTGGGAAAGAGAGTACAAGTCTGGGGGAGGGTTGTGGAGGGAGAAGGAGAACTTGGCTGAGACCCTCCCGGCCTGAGCCCACACCCTCCCATGTCCACCCACTAGCCTCTCCCATGGACAGCAGTCAGCCTAAGAGCAGGAGTGAAGCTGTTGACCCAGTCACTCGGCCAGACAGAGGCACATTAGGAAAGTGCAGTGTCCTGAGTCTGGGTTGGGAGAGGGTACCCCAGCTGGCTGCTGGGACTTCACAGTACTACAGCTCACCACACTTTCCATAATAAAGAGTTAAAAACAACAAACAAGCACATCAGAACACGGCTGGGAAAGCAAAGCCTGGACAAAGGGCCAGCTTCCAGTGCCACCAGGAACTTAACACATCTACCTCACTGCCCCCTGCTTAAGGGGAAAATAAATACATTTTCTGAGGGAAATGAAAATCAGTAAAGAACCTACTTCCTTGTAAGCACAGACACATACATCATAAGGCCCCAGCCTGGTATGTGTCCCTGAACTGAACACGCCCCTCTGACCAGCCTGCAAGAACAGCTTGAGCCTGGCTAATCACAGCCGAGCAAACTCTGTTTTCCAACTTTATGTAACAGGGACCTGACAGCCTGGACCTGGAGTCTGCAAGCCTCATGGTATTTTACAACCTCAAGTATTATAACATGTTTTCTACTTCCTGGTAGAAGCCAATTCCCTGGGGCCTGCCTGCTGTAATCCAGAGAAAATGTTTGTCCTGTTAAATAAACAGCCATGCTCTCCATGGTGACGGTTGGGTAACGGAGGAAAATGTGGCCAGGGCTGTCCAAATAAGGAGGGGAAGGAGGCGGCCAGGGCGCTGCCTCGCTAGGACTCACCCACATGCTTTTCAGTCCTTACCTATACTGAGGCACCAAGCTGTAGAACAATAATGGACCAAGATGGCAGCCCCTGGTGGTGGTTGAGGTTGGAGGAGCAGCCTGAGCGCTTGTGGGATCTAGGGAGCCCAGCCTTTGCCCTTGGGGACGTACACTGATCCTAGTTGACCAGGTGCTGTATGAGCAGACCCCGTCTTCTCACCAACCCCACTGTGCCAAGACAATGATGTGGGGCTGGTGAGACAGCTCAGTGGGTAAGACACTGGCTGAGGAGGCTGAGGACCTGAGTTTGATCCCCGTCACTGACTCCTTCAAGTTGTCCTCTAACCTCCACATGCACATAATACACAAACACACACAAATCTCACTTTAAAATTAGTCAGTTGTGTGGCCTCTCTCCCTGCTTCCGTCTTGCTCTGGACTCTAGAGCTGCCTACAGTGACCGGCTCAGTTGATTACATTTCACATGAGGGCCAGATCCCCCGACGGGCGTACTTGCAGCTAGGGAACAAGCCAGCAGAGGCTCTCCACTTGCTTGTTCTCCCAGGGGTCTGCTGGTAGGCAGCTTCCCGCAAGGGTTCGATGAAGAGGGACTCCACAGGGCTGTGGGTTACGTGTTTCTAGTCACCTAATGCAGTCATTTGCAAAGGCAACACTAATATCCAGTCTGGCTCTTTCCTCTGCCTCTACGCTCCAGGCCCATCAATCATTCATGGACTTCCCAGCACTGGAACTGAGGGTCCACTGCGATTGGATGAAATGATACCATTGGAATAGGTCCCCACACCTCCCAGGGTTTTCTAGAAGGTTCGGTGTTTGAGAGAAGCCATATAATAACAGGAACCTTTCCTACTTCCTTTAAGCACAGCAGCTACGTCTCACACAGCGACACCAGGCAAGGCTTCAGAAACTTATCTCTTGGACAGGTGCCCGAGAAAACAGTCCACAGATACAGAACTCCAAACCCTTGAACTGAATCAGATTTCAGAGACTGCCTCAGGGTAACTGAGGCCCAGGGTAAGCCAAAGTACCCAGTAGCTGCCAGCTGGCTGATGCAGGGCTCTCCCACTGCTGAGCACTCCAGCCTCCTCAGAAAGGATGAGCTCTGTACCAGTGAATCACACCAAGATGCCAGTGACAGATAACTGCAACCACCCACAATGCCATTCCATGCTGGCACACTGTGCCGCTACCACTAAAATAAAGGAGTCCCTGGTTTCTTTGGATTCCAACAACTCACAAAAAGTGATTGCGTGATTTAAAAAACCCGACTTATAATTCAAGACTTCAAGCAGACTCTGGTTCTATTATCAGCCAAATCCGACCTAAGCCCAATAGAGTAAGGTAGAGTGAACAAACACATCCTCTTCAGGCTTGTACCTCTGGTAAGCATGTAGACCAAGGAGGAGAAACAGATCCCCAGACAGCCAGGCCTGGTTTTACAGTGGTACAGCCTGCCAGCCTGCGTCTGTGCCTCTTCGAGCTAGGGGTTACCCTGGACGATTTCCAGGGTGCCTTCTGGCTCCCTTGTTCTGTATGAATCACCTTTCCAAACTGGTTCCATGTGTGTACGTTACAGAAACCCTGGCAACCAGGGTTCTTGCAGGGGAAGCAGGCCACCGCCCACCTCTTGGTCCATGTCTGTGCTTGGCAGCCAAGGTATGTCCCAAAGGATGACGTGACTGCTTCAACTCAGAGTGGACACCCCCACCCCCACCCACACACACACGCCCAGTCCATCTGGAGGCAGGGATACTGGCAAGGATGCCACAGAGGACAAAATGGGTGGACAAGGTGGTCTCCCTGACCTCGGGAGGGCCCTCAGGCATGGCTTGGTACTGGGGGCTTTCTCCTCTCTGCTTAACCCCTCCCCTACCTCGGGGGGGGGGGGTCAGCGCCTATCAGTAGTCCTTCCCCAGGGCCAGACTTGACTCTCGGGACTCATAACAGGAAGCCAGCTTCTCAAGGGACCCTCAGCGTCCTAGGAACAGTTTGCACTGACCCCGGTCCCCTTGGACATCATCACGGGAGTGGGCGCGGGGGTGCAGATAAAGAAAATCATTTAAAGAAACGCAGTCTGGGGCGGTGATCACTCAACGGCTCTGCGCCCTCCGACAAGATGCCTAATCTAACCCCCCCCACACACACACACCTCTGTGCCCAGACCTGCGAAACGGGGGCAGCCGCGTGCGCCCGGGAGAGGGTCAGCGCGCGGTCCCGCCTGCATTCTGCCGAGTTGCACCCATTCTCACGGTCGGCTACTTCTGGCGCAGGACCCCAGCTTCAAGCTGTCCCAGCCGCCAGTTACGTAAGCCGCCCGCGGTCACCCCGGTTCGCGCCACCGCCCGGCGCCGCGCCACTCACCGCCCAGCCGCGTCCGCCCGCGCGTCCGTCCCTCTCTCGACCCGTCACTCGGTGCGCCCGGCCTGCGCCGCAGCCGCCCGGAGCCGCTAGTCCTTGTGGCGCTGCCGCCGCCGCCGCCGCCGCCGCCGCCGCCGCCGCCCGGTCGCCCTCCGCTGTCACATAGTGGAAAACGTGACCGCGCGCGCTGCGCCCGCCCCTGCGCGCGCCATTGGTCGCGGCGCCGCCTCATCTGCATACTGGCGGGGCGGAACCTGAGAGCGCCGCGCGTCGATTGGTTGAGTCGCCCGTCGCTCTCTTTACATAAGACGCACATGGAACTCCATGTTCGCCGCCCGGGTTCCTCAATGAAGACGCGGAGTGCTCGCGCGCCCCCCGCGTCCTGACGAGTGGGCTCGTCCACTTCCGGCCCGCGGGCCTTCCATTCACCTGGCATGGCAGCTGCCGGCTCGTGCAGAGCGGAGTGGCGCGTACCACTGCGGCGCGGGGTGGGAACGATGCCTGGCAGCTACGCAATTCGTGCCCCGTGGAGTCCCCGGGCCGCGGGCCTACCACCTGCGGCAACATGACCGGCCTGGGCGCCCCGCAGGACCGAGAAAGCTCTTTGCTGGCGCCCTTCGCTCACCCAGCCCAGTTCATTCATTTCTTTTCTCATTCATTCATGGCGAGGCTCAGGGCAGCCCCTCCGGATCTCTTGCTGCACACCCACCCAGGTCATCCTGTACCCCAGACTGACAGTAGTCCCAGATGGACCAGAGCACACTGCTTCCACGCAGCCTTTCTTGTTTTTGAAACAGTGTTTTGCAAGTGTTGATTCAGGAAATAAGGTCATGAGTACTTACTGTGCAGAGATACAAAAGAAAGAAGTGATTCCTCCCTGCCCTCAATCGCATGGAGAGAAAAGACTGGCGTTCTAAAGGGGAACTTAACCAAATGGGATGATGTAGTTTATTAACCTTACAGGGTCTGTGGAGGCGGGGCACTTGAGGATGGGTAAATGGGGTATGCATCTGGAAAATCAGGGCTTTTCTTAGGTGGAAGCTGCAGACACTTGCTAGTCAGGGTAGAGAACTTCCCAGGGATAGGGCAGCAGTGCCCCTGTAGCACCTTGGCTGAGGCTATTCTTCAAGAGCAGTGTCTGGAAGCATATTAAGCCATCAGGCTCCTGTCCAAAGGGTCAAAGGAGAGAGTGGAACTTCCCCTGGGACTGTTTTGAGGCCTGATTTACCTGTATGACACAACTTAAAGACTCTGAGAGTGTAGGGTGTGATGGGGGAGACGAGGTTGTCTTGTCTTTGACCAGTGAAAGGGTCACGTGGCCCTGCCCAGGAGTTGAAGCCTGGCAGCATCCACTACTCTGGATCTGCCCTTGCAGTGTCCTAGGAACCAGGCATGGAAAACGAAACAAACAAAAACAAGCCTGTGAACAAGCTGAGCCGCTGGTCTACACAGCCAGCTAACCCACATTCAGGAATTTCTGTGTGGGAGCCACTTCTTTCTCTCTGCCTGGCAGGACAGGCTGACGATTCCTCAGCTGCAGATGGGGCAGCAGATACTAAGTTCACCTCAGCTGTCTGCCCAAAGGAGCCCAGGAAAGCCAGATGTTGACTCACTGCAGGGGGCAGGGCAGCACCCCTAGTTCCTCTGACATTGACACCTCACCACACTCCCCAACACGCACAAACACAGAGCAGAGCTGGGCCAAGCTGCACCCTGCACACACCCAAAGGGCCTTTTGTTTCCTCTCTTACATTGACGTCAATGGTGGCTGCATTGTTCTGGAAACAAGAGCACACAACTCATCCACCTGGCAGATTCTTCTTCAGGCTCAGCTTTTTCTTGTCTTGCTCCATATTCAGCCTGCAAGGTAATGTCACAGTTCCTCCTAAATTTAGCATTTTTTTTTTTTTTAAATTTCCACCAGGAAATCTTCTAGAAAGACATAGAAATCGATTCTTTTGGAAAGTCAATGCTGTGGGACTCTAGAACTCTTTGGAGTCTAATTTGTCTTCAGTGTCTCACTCGGTTGGATTCGACTTTCTTGTCACTGGAAACTTTAATTCACTTCACAAATATTTGCTAACACCTGACTCTGGAGAGAAATGCTAAAATGCGCCTCCTTAGTCTTTTGTTGTTGTTGTTAAACAGTGTCTCTCGCCTTATATCCCAGGCTGGCCTGAGTTATAGATTGTTGTGAGGTGCCAAATGGGTGCTGGGAAGCTGGGTCCTCTGTAAGAGCAACAAGTGCTCTAACTGTTAAGCAACCTCTCCAGCCAGGAAGACACAGTTTTAATAGAAGCCTTCTCCTCTGCTAAAACAACTATTTGCTTCCATGCCGTGTAAGAAAAGATTAAAGCATCAATCTTCCCGGCTATAAGGACATTCAAAGAAAAGCCAGTGGCTTGATTGAGATGAGAACTGCGAGGTGATGGGTATGTGACGTGTCGACGTGATGAGGAATGGGTAGCCATAGTGGTTGACAGCCTTTGGGCTCTCAGGGTTTGTACTGTAGATCAAGCCCGTGCCTTGGAAACTGTGTTGTGGATCAAGGTTTTCTGATCTCTGGAGGGTTGAGACTCTTCCCAGAGTTTGGGAGCCACTCACATCCCTCACAGTTTTGAAGGAGCCCACAGAGAGGCAGCCTGTCAACAAGAAAAGTGTGTCCAGGGTGATACACTACCTATGAAGTACTCCCCAAGTCTGAAGTGCTCCCTATGTCTAAGATAATACCCAGTGGGGCTGGAGAGATGGCTCAAGGGTTCAATTCCCAGCACCCACATGACAGCTCACAGCTGTCTGTAACTCCTGTCCCAGGGGATCTGATTCCTGAATACAGATATACTTGCAGGCAAAGCATCAATGTATATAAAATAAAAATAAATAAATTTATTAAAAAAAGACAACACCCAATGTCCACGGCAATGTCCTGTATCAGTTACTTTTAATTTCTCACAATTTTTATTTATTTTGTGTGTCTGAGTATTTTGACCACATGTGTATCTGCACTCCATGTATGTGCTTGGTGCCTTCAGAGGTTCTGCAACCTCCAAAAATGGCCCCAACAGCCAAGGACTAAGTTCTCAGACACCAGGCCAGTGGGAGACATTCCACATTCCAGCTATAAAAATGTCCCATGCCTGAGATGATTGATCCCTGTATCTGGGGTGGTCTCCATGTCCGAGGTGAGCCCCCATACTCAAGGTGAAGCCCTGCTATAATTTGGATCTGGAATGTCCTCAAATCCCATATGTTAAAGAGTAGGTCACTAAGGTGGTATTGCTGGGAGGTGGTGAAACCTTGAAGGGGTGGAGCCTAGTGGGAGGTTTGAGGGCATTGCAGAAATGCCCTCAAAGGGACTGTGGAACACCTGCCTCCTAATCTTCCTTTTATCAGCCATGAAGTCAACCATTTCCCACATGCTGGTGCAATGATCACTCTTCCCTTGCAAGAAGGCCAAAAAACAATGGCTATAATCAATTATGAACTGAAACCTTCAAAACTCTGAGCCCAAATGAACTTTTTATAAACTGATTATCTCGTGCATTTGTTACAGTGATGGAGCTAGCATACATTCTGTGCCCAAAGTGACACCACATATCTAAGGTGAACAGCACACCAGAGATGACCTGCATGTCTGAGGTGATCCTATCTGAGGTGACCCTCCATATCTGAGGTGACCTTCCATATCTGAGGTGATCCTCCATGTCAAGGGCTGAACTCTCTGTTCTTCTAATCATTAGGTTTCTCCCAGCAAGCCCTTCAGTGGTCCCTCTCACTCTATCTTCCTCTGCTCATGTGTCCCCATTCTCCTTCCAACACTGTTAGTGGCACTGAGTGACAGCCTCTCTGCCCCCCCCCCCCCCCACACACGCTCCTAATATGGATGTCCTGGAGTAGCAACAGGAAATGAGGCCTTTCAAGCCCTGAGGAAGTCAAAGCTAGTCACCAACAGGGGCCTTGTTCCTGGATGGCACAAAAAGAAAGCAGGAGGCTGAGGCCGGAGGCAGGTGTGGCCATTAGGGCCCCACCTTGACTTCACAAGCTGTGACTGCCCCGTGTTCACAGGAGTTATACTTGGCACTAATACCTTCTCTTATTTAATCCCCAGGCTGTGTAAGGTGTATGCCGGTCCCCATGGCTCCTCTGCACAAGACATTCCCGACTCTCAATGTGATAGGAATCATACCTTTGATAACCCTCGTCTACAGTATGAGCTCATGGTCACCCTCACCGCTCCACCCTACAGAGCCTGGGAGAGGGAAGGGCACAAGTTATGAATGACCAAAGTCCAGGCTCCAACGGTCTCTCTGCCTCTGGAATATTCTCCCCAGCAGGAAGCTCCGTTTCGACGTGGCTGGCCAAATGTTCCCTGAATTCTTCAGATTTCCTTCTAAACCGATAAAGGCTGGAGTGAAGCTTCTCCTCATGGATTACCCCCCTACCACTCATCTCTCTAGCCATGTCAAGCTGGCATTGTGAGCCCTGTCTGTTCTTTGCCTGCAAGCCTACCCTTTAGTGAGGTCAGTTCCAAGCCTGCTGAGGACTGTGTGGTTTGGGGGTCTGTCGTCTCCTGCTGACTTCTTAAAGCCTCACATGGAAAAACACCACCAACTGTTTCTAGACCAAGGTTGGTAGGAAATGACAAGTGGGCCTGACTGAACCACCCTCCAAAGAACTCCAGCTGAGACACTAGAGACTAGAAAAGCTTCTGTAAATACTCCCCACCCCCTTAATCAAGGTTTCAGCCTGGAATTGAACTGCTGACCACGACTGATCTGTTTTCAATACTGTGATGTAATATTTGAGGCAGGTTGCTTTATAAAGAAAGGAAGCTTATTTAACCCATAGACCTGGAGGCTGAAAGTCCAAGATCGGAGAGCCTATATTGGACGGCTTCATGGCAAAGCACATCGGAGAAGGAGAGGTTTCATCGCCAGAAATGAAGACAGGGAGAAGGGAAATTCTTCTTCCATGGCTGTTCCTTTTAGCACCCTGACTTCTATGTGTCCCATGCACTCAATCCCCAGCAGCCTCAATGATCCAAGGACCTCTCATTTGCCCCACCTCTTAAAAGGTGCACAGCACCTCCAGCGCTACCACTGAGGACCAAGCGGATACATGTATCCATAGGAACAAATCACATTGTAACACGCAAAGCACACCATCCCTGTGTCTAGTGGGATTGTAATGGCCAAGGATCATTAAACTACACCTTGCCAGTCAAACCTGGCTCGAGGCCAGCTTTGGCATAGCCTGTGTGTGAGCTAAAGGGGAAAGGGGGAGGGAGAAAAGCCCAGGATGCTACTGCAACCCCGCAAAGAAAGCTCACAAGCCAGAACTGTCTACTATCCTGCTCTTTGCAGAAAAGGTTCGCTCTGACTCCTGAGAATAACCTAGTGCTTGGTAGCACTACAGTTACTAGACTCTTGACCTCCTAGAGGTGGGGCAAGGAGGGAATTAGACATCAGCTAGATGGGGTGCTTGCTGAGTGGAGGGCAGAGACGATGACAGTGGAGAAAGGTGACTTGTGACGTTGGACCTAGAGACCCGGGAATGGAAAAGTAATGGGCTTAGGACAATTTCCCATTTAAGACAGCTTTTGGAAAGCCTCGGGGCCTCTAAGGCAGCTTGGGAAATTTCTAGCTCCCATAGAACTGGTTAGATTATTGCAAATCAGACCTGGAACCGGATGACAAGGGTCAGAGACCCGCATCCCAGCCCTGGATGTTCATATCAGCCAGTGAGGGCGTGACCCTGACCCTGTGAGGTGGCTTATTGGGTAGGTGGGCTAAGCATCTAACCCCTTCAAGTCTCCAGAAGCCTCCTTCGAGCAGGAGCAGTTACTTCTCCAGAGGACGTTGCTCTTGCCTGATCCCTCACGTGGGGCAGGTGCCTGTAGGATGGTATTTGACTTAAGCCCCTAACCTTCCCACACCTCTCAGGTTACAGGCCTCCAGCCAGGGGCAGTTCAGAGCTTGCCAGAGCCTTAGCTCTGCGTTGGCAGGAGCCTGTCCACTAGCCATGGCCCTGCAGAGCTGGCTGACCTGTGCTGGGGAGCTCTGCAGGCACATACAGAATAGTGGGTCTTCACTGAGCCACAGGGGATGGAAGACAGGGCTCAAATGGCATTCGGCTCTCGTCTGTAATGTGGAGTGTGGTGTCTGCAGTCTCTGGCAGAGGCACCAGGAACTAGTTCTACATGCTTGTGGTAATAACTCCAACAGAGTGAGAGTAAATGTTTAACAGCTGGCTCTCTAAGGAAAAGGAAAAAAAAAAAAAAAGGAAAGAAAGCCAAAGGTTTACAGCATGTGCCCATTTCTTTGGTTAAAAAAAAAAAAATAGTTCCACTGCGGCCAAATCTAAGCTGTCACTATGACCCATTAGCAAAGTGGCAAAACCAATCAAGGCCACATACACGGAGAGACACTCAGTCCCCAGCCCTGGCTCAGAACAGCATGGCCGCCAGAGCACGTTCTTAGAAAATAAGAGTTGTCTCTGCTCAGCTGCAAGGAAGAATCGCCTTTCTGGAATTCGTTAGCTGGGGAGCAGTCTTCCCAGGCTCTGTTAAGAGTGAAAGTGGGGTCATTGTCACCAAGTGTTCCCCACCAGTCACCTCTCAAGGCCACGGAGACCTCAGGCTCCTTAAATGGGGACTTTGCTGGAAGGCAGCCACACAACAAAATGATAGCTGTGGATTTGTCGCAGTGGCAGGGACTGGATACCATTCCTGTCCTTGGTGGACACAAGATGTCCTCTCAATGCAGCGAGGGCTGATGGAACCCCTGTCCCAGGGCAGCAGTATGCCCAGGTGTTCAGGTTTTGATGGAAGTCATTGAGTGTTTCCTTTATCTGGTCCCTACACTTCTGATGCGCTAGCTGAGCACTCAGTCACAAGCCTGCTTCAACCTGGCCATTCTGGTTTCCAATGGTTGACCTTGGGGTCAAAGGTCTGGAGGAGCTGACAGAAGTCTTGGAATATCTTGTTCGGATTCTAGATGCTAAAGGGGGCAAGGCTTGTTGTGGAGTGACTCACCTGAAACACTTACCCTGAAGCCACATATTGGGTGGAGAAACTCAGGTTTGTAAGCTTTTCTTTTAAAATGAGTTCACCTTACAGTGAGCTATGTATGTCACCTGTCTCTGTGTGAGTATATATATATTAAACCAGGTGTCTTAGTTAGGGTTTCTATTGCCATGATGAACATCATGACCAAAAGGCAAATTGGGGAGGAAAGAGTTTATTTGGCTTACTCTTCAGCATTGCTGTTCATCACTGAAGGAAGTCAGGACAGAAACTCAAACAGGGCAAGGACCTGGAGGCAGAAGCTGATTTAGAGATCATGGAGGGGAGCTGCTTACTGGCTTGCTTCCCATGGCTTGCTCAGCCCACCTTCTTATAGACCAGCAGCTTATGATGGTACCACTCACCGTGGGCTGGACCCTCCCCCCTTGATCACTAAAAGAGAAAATGACTTTACAGCTGGATCTCAAGGAGGCATTTTCTCAACTGAGGCTCTTCCTTTGATGACTCTAGCTTGTGTCAAGTTGACACACAAAACCACCCAGTACACCAGGCAAGACTTCCAGTGGAGGGATTGGGACACCAACCCAGCCACAAGCTCTTCAACCTATCCTACCTACAAGATGTGCTAGGTGAAGATGGTGCAGAAATTGAGGGAGTGACCTCCCAATGACTGACCCAGTTTGAGACCCACACCATGAGAGGGAGTTCACCCGGAGGGCCAGGACCTGGAAGCGGGATACCCCAGGGACCTAGGATAGAACCAACCACAACTGACAAACAAAAAGTCAATGAAATGATCCCTAATGATAATCTGCTATACTCATAGATTGCTGCCTAACCCAATGTCATCAAAGAGGCTTTACCCAGTGACTGATGGAAACATATGCAGAAACTCACAGCCTAACATTAGACAGAGCTTGGAGAATCCTGCAGAAGAGGGGGAGGAAGGTTTGTAGGAGCCACAGAAACCCACAGGTTTTTAGCTCATTCCAGAGATGCCCCCAAATTCCAGTTGTCTCTCCCAGTACTCACTCCTTCCATCCTCCTATGTGATCCTTTCTCCTCCCCAACCTGGCCCCTCTCCCTATCCACTGGCAATGTCTATTTTATTTCTCATTCACAGGGAGATTCATGCATTCCCCCCTTGAGTCCTCCTTATTACTTAGCTTCTCTGGGTCTGTGGATTGTAGTGTAGTTATCCTTTACTTTATGGCTAATGTCCACTTATGATTGAATTCATACTATGTTTGTCTTTCTGGGTCTTGGTTACCTACTCAGGATCATCTTTCCTAGTTCTATACATTTGCCAGCAAATTTCATGATGTCATTGTTTTTTTAATGGCTGAGTAATACTCCATTGTGTAAATGTACCACATTTTAAAAAATCCATTCTTTGGTGAGGGACATCTAGGTTGTTTCTAGTTTCTGGCTATTACAAATAAAGCTGCTATGCACATAGTTAAGCAAGTGTCCTTGTGGTATGGTGGAGCGTCCTTTGGGTATATGCCCAGGAGTGATATAGCTGGGTCTTGAGGCAGATCAATTCCCAATTTTCTGAGAAACATTAGTTTCCAAAGTTTGCGTTCCCACTAGAGGTGGAGGAGTGTTCCCCTTGCTCCAGTCCTCTCCAGCATGAGCTATCACTTGTGTTTTTGATCTTAGCCATTCTGACAGGCGTAAGATAGAATCTCAGTGTTGTTTTGATTTGCATTTCCCTGATGACTAAGGATGTTGAACATTTCTTTAAATGATCTTTGATGATTTGAGATTCCTCTGTTAAGAATTCTCTATTTAGATCTGTACTCCATTTTTTAATTGGATTTTTTTAATGTCTAGTTTCTTGAGTTCTTTATATATTTTGGAGATCAGCCCTCTGTCAGATGTGGGGTTGGTGAAGATCTTTTCCCATTCTGTAGGCTGCAGTTTTGTCCTTTACCCTACAGGAGATTTTCAGCTTCGTGAGGTCTCATTGTTAATTGTCAGTTTTGGTTTCTGCACCATTGGTGTTCTGTTCAGGACGTTGTCTTCTGTGCCAATGCATTCAAGGCTATTCCCCATTTATTTTCTTCTATCAGGTTCAGTGGATCTGGTTTTATGTTGAGGTCTTTGATCTGCTTGGACTTGAGTTTTGCGCAGGGTGATAGATATGGATCTTCTACATGCCAACATCCAGTTAGACCAGCATCATTTGTTGAAGATGCTTTCTTTTTTTCACATAATTTTGGCTTCTTTTTTCAAAAATCAAGTTTCTATAGGTGTGTGGATTTACTCTGGGTCTTCGATTTGATTGCATTGAACAACCTGTCTGTTTTTATGCCAATACCATGCAGATTTTATTACTATCAAGCAACTCTTTTTTTTAAGATTTATTTATTTATTTATTATGTATCAGCATGTATTCCTGCAGGCCAGATGAGGGCACCAGATCTCATTACAGGTGGTTATGAGCCACCATGTAGTTGCTGGGAATTGAACTCAGGACCTCTGGAAGAGTAGTCAGTGCTCTTAACCTCTGAGCCATCTCTCCAGCCCCATGCAACTCCTTTTAAAGGCAATTTTTTTGATGGCATTTTACCCTAGGAATTAAGTTGTATCATGACCTTGTTGCCAGTGGTCTTGTTGAGAGTGGGCCAGTTGTTTCTAGGTACATAGTGTCATATTCAGAGAATTTAAAAAAGGACACAGTAAGATAGCAAGAAGTTATGTTTAAAGAGACAGTACAAAGTACACTACAAGGGAACTGGAGTGTCCAAGAGCAGTGGTTATTGTCCCAGACTTCTTTATGGGTCCAAGAGGAGGACAATAAAGAGGAGGAAGACAGAGAGGAGGAGGAGTTGGTTTTGAAACGTTGTAGTGTGGGTGGTTCTCTGTTTTGAATGACAGGTTTAGGTTATGTAAGTCTTTATTATGCATGTCCTTTTGTACAGTGTGTGTGGTTTTAATCATATGCACACCCATTTATACAGGCAGAAAGTAATAGACATGAATAGCCCCCTAAAAGTTCATTCAGAAGATACATTTTTGCTTTACTGTACATACACCCAAAACTAGTTCATGCTGGATCATCCCCTGTCTCTAGTTCTCATATGTGTCCTCAGTCATGTGTGAAAGGAAAGTAACCATGAAAGGGGAGTTATCAAGAGGTTACCAGGGGAGGAGAGACCTATTGTATAGTTGGAGTAGTGTGTGTATGCAGTTTGGTGCTGGTGGGAGGTTCCAGGGTGGGCAGTGCACTGTTTAAAAAGGGTGCAGGTGCAGTTCAAGTCAAGTAGATCCCTGGGTTGCTAAGTTTCTCCTACACTTTCTCGCCTCAACCTTAGGTAACCTGTAGTTTTCAGAGTTCTCTTCAATTTGGAGTTCACTTAAAATAAGAGTTATTTCCCTGTCTTAGTTTGGGTTTTTATTGCTGTGAAGAGACACCATGACCACTGCAATGACAACTCTTTTTTTTTTTTTCTTTCTTTCTTTTTTTTTTTTTTTTTTTTTTTGAGACAGAGTTTCTCTGTGTAGTTTTGGAGTCTGTTCTGGAACTAGCTCTGTAGACCAGGCTGGCTTTGAACTCACAGAGATCCACCTGCCTCTGCCTCCTGAGTGCTGAGATTAAAGGTGTGCGCCACCACTGCCTGGCTGACCACGGCAACTCTTATAAAGAAAACATTTAGTTGAGATGGCTTGCTTACAGTTTCAGAGGTTCAGCCCATTATCATCATGGAGGGGAGCATGGCAGCATGTAGGCAGATGTAGTACTGGAACTGAGAGTCCTTACATAGTAACTCAGAAGCAACAGGAAGTCGACAGACTGTCACACTGAGGGAAGCTTGAGCAAAAGAGATCTCAAAGCCCACCCCCACAGTAACACACTTCCTCCAACAAGGCCACGCCTCCTAATAGTGCCACTCCCTTAGGGAGCCATTTTCTTTCAAACCACCACATCCCCACTTGTCTCAACGGTAAGCTTTGTTCCATCTCAGAGCACACAGATTTGGTGTGTGAAGGTCCTGCTGGTTGTGGAAAGGCCTCCCTGGCTGTGCTGTGTCATGGTAGGATGGTGTTATGGCAGGAACACATGAGGAAGAAGTTCACATGGTGAGACAGGAAGCCAGATGAGGAAGAGGGCCAGTGGAACTCTTTAAAAGAACTTCCTCTAGAGACTAACTTGGGGTTCCTTGAGAATAACCTTAATTCCTTTCAAAGATGGAACCTCCAGTGACTTAAGGGCCTACCACTAGGTCTCAGCTTTTAATTTTTTTTAGATTGTGTGTGTGTGTGTGTGCCTTGGAGGCTTGAGATCCACTGGACTGGGGTTACAGATAGTTGTAGGCTGCCATATGGATGCCTGGAATTGAATCTGGGTCCTCTACAAGAGCAGCCTGTGCTCTTAACCATTAAGCCATCTCTCCAGCCTGTAGGCCCCACCTCCTCTCAGCGCCGCCTTACAGAGAACCAGCTTCTGACACATGAGCCATTAGGGGACATGCTCAAACTACAGCCAAACCACAGAACCGTTCTGTTCAGTTTCTTATCTCTTCCTTTCTCTGCTCTTTCTCCCTAGGTTTCCTTCCGCTCCTCAGTGTTGAGGTCAAATGCCAGGTCATATTTGCTCAAACTCAGAGGTGAACTCTCCTTTAAAACATTCTGTGTGCCAGGTGGTGGTGGTGCACACCTTTAATCCCAGCACTCGGGAGGCAGAGGCAGGTGGATCTCTGTGAGTTCAAAGCCAGCCTGGTCTACAGAGTGAGATCCAGGACAGGCTCCTAAGCTACACAGAGAAACTCTGTCTGGAAAAAAACAAAACAAGACAACAAAAAAACATTCTGTGCTGTCGAGCTTAGTATCAGTTGGTGACCACTGTGGGCCTGAAAGTCTGGCTTCTCTTGCTGGGAACTACCCCTCTCTGGTTGGGGTTTCTCTAGCCAAAGTTACCTGAGTGATACCTACAAGAGCCATGTCTATCTATTCCTAGATACCCTAGCCCTTCAGATGGATTGCCCCAGCGTGTGTGTGTGTGTGTGTGTGTGTGTGTGTGTGTGTGTGTGTGTGTGTATGTGTGTGGACTCCCATCTCCACTACCATGAAAAGATTGACCCACTTTTTGTAACAACATTTTTTGTAGCAGTGCAACTCTTTGTTTGGTTTGTAAAGGAGCCCCGCGGCTGGTCTCAGGTTGTGCTGGGCGTGTTTTAGCTGCATGGGGGAGTCTTCGCCTGTAGGAAGAAAGCTTTGGTGTGGCTCTCCAGTGACATCTCACCTTTTTTTCTTTCCGGAAAATTTTGAAGACTGTGGTTTCCTTTTTCAGATTTCCACTTGTCTGCAGACACAAAGTCAATAGTGAACAATGGGAATATTCTGAATGCATAGCCCCCAGCTGCTAATGGGTTCATTCTGGCCAGATGGGAACCAGCTTTTGACCCTGCCCTATCCCCAATGCAATCACCTTGCAGACAGCAGGCTCACGCTCAAGCCCAGCATAGCCCACATTAACTCTAAGAGGACAAATCAGGGTAGACTGAGCATTTGTGGAGAACTTTCTAAGGCTCAGCAAATTGAATGCTTTTTTGTTTGTTTGTTTGTTTGTTTGTTTATAACATTTCATTACACTCAATAAAAACAGCCACTCCATGCTCCTTCTGCATGAGGACCCCTGAGAGTCCCCAGAATGAGCCTGGCCTCATTCAGCAGCTTCTTGCAGTGGGTGCAGACCTGATTTTTTTTCCCCTCAATGCCAGCATTATGCCCAGTATCATCTGTCCTAAATTTATAACAATTGCAAAGCACATATAAAATTTATCCATTTAGACTGAACAAAGAGAGTGGCCTATATTGCTAAACAAATATTGAGAAAACATGCCTAGATCTCTGTCTCAGGAAAGACCAGTTATGGGCATGTCCTCTCTATCATGGACTCATCTCAGGGGTAATGTTCCAACTGGCCAAGTGTCATTCACTTCTGGAGAGCCTAGATCCTGTGGCCATACCTATCCAGCCCCAGGCTAGCTCTGCCATCAGCTAGCCACAAGATGCTGATAAACTCCTTGGGCCTCAGTGTTCTCCTCCACAAAATGGAATTGATCCTGGCCGCTCCTTTGAGGGTTTGTGTATGTGTATGTATTTGTGTGTTTGCATGAATGCAGGTGGGCGTGTACATACGTGCATGTGCATATAGAGACCAGAAGTTGATACCAAGTGTCTCTCTCAATCACTCTTTTTGTCTATCTAGGCAGAGTCTCTCATTGAACCTGGAGTTTGGGGCATGTGGAGCTGGCTGGTTTGCTCAGGGGACCACCTAAGGAGGACCACCACCCCTGCTTGGCTTTTATGTGGGTGCTTAGGATGCAACTCTGGTCCTCACGTCTGTGCATCAGGAGTTTCATCCACTGAGCCATCTCTCCAACTTTGATATATATATTTAATTTATATGTAAATTATATATATATATATATTATATATATATATATTTTAAAGCCACTGTGATAAAGCATATAGCATGGAACTGAACAACTCTTCTACTTAAAATTTTTAAAAATTATTTATTTATTCTTATTTTATATGCATCGGTGTTTTGCTTGCATATTGTCTGTGTGAGGGTATCAGATCCCATGGAACAGGAGTTACAGACAGTTGTGAGCTGCCATGTGGTTGCTGGGAATTGAACCCAGGTCCTCTGGAATTGCTGAGCCATCTCTTCAGCCCTAAGCTTTTCTGCTTTTAAGCACACATCATTTTGCACAACTGAGGTTCGGTGCCACCAGCTCAGAACCAAACACTAATAGCATCAGCCTGTCAGGAGAGCCCACATTCAAGTGGCACCATTATCCCAAGGGATGAGAAGTGGCATCTCATCGTGGTTTGGTTTACGTTTCTTTCGCAAGGTTATGCTTATGTGTATGGGTGGGTGAGTACTTGCCACGGGGCACAAGTGGAGGTCAGAGGGCAACTTTTGAGAGTCCGGTTTCTCCTTCCTTCTTGGCCCTTGTTGAGGCAGGGTCTGTCTGTCTTGTCTTTTGCTGCTGTGCTCATACTCCAGACTAGCTGGCCAATGAGGCTCTTGGGGGATTCTCCTGCCTCCACTTCCCATCTAGTCCTAGGAGTGTTGGGATGCATGCTACCACCTCTGGCTTTTTATGCCGGTCCCTGGGAATCAAAGTCAGATGGTCAGGTTTGTGCGTGGTTTACCCCCGAGTCATCTCTTCAGCCTCTTGACTTGCATTTCTCCAGTTACTGACGCTGGCCCTCTGTCCTTACACGGACTTGGTCACTTGCGTCTCTTTTTTGGAGAAATGCCTGTCCACATCCTTCGCCCGTTGTCGGCTGGGGTCTTTTCTGGTCTGTTCTGAGGATTAAATGAGACAGTTCCTTAAATGTTCATAGCGTGGCTTCTGGAGCATGGTGCCTACTGCTAGCCAGCAGTAGTAAGATCTAAAACTGCCTTGATGGGAAATACCACTTGACAGAAAATGGAAGGCAGACATTACCAGCAGGCTTCTGCCCTTGCTCACTTCAGACCTTCCCAGGCAGGCCTTGAGGGGCCACATACTCACTTCACATTTCCTACTTCTCAGGGTTCCTGCTAGCACTGCCTAGCTTGGTCTCTGCACATAGCTGGGTCATACAGGGGAGCATGGCGTGTCAGCTTAGGGTCTGATTTACCAGAATCAAAACAGATAGGAACTCTTTAAAAACATGGTTAAACTTTGTAAGTAGTCTGAGAATACTTCAGCCTATTCCTCTGCTCAGCACAGTGTATACAATACACTTGATTTTGTTTTAATAGGGAAAAAAGTGAACGCAAACTGAAGGACTCCTGAGCTGCTTATCCCAGGATGCTCATGATGACTCTCACATCATCTGGCCCTGGAAGGCTACTTACCCAGGAAGAATCTTGATGACTCCTTTTAGATGGGGGCTGTTATCCTCACCCCCTGCTCCTTGAGGCTGCCCAAGCATCCCTGGCCTCACTGCTCTAGCCTACCTACCAGACTAATTTTCCTGTTCTTTTGCCCATGGGCTAGGCTCTGAAGCCTATTCATCACCCCTGAAGCATGCTCAAAATTCCCTTTCTCTAATGCGCTGTTCTTGAAATCAAATCAGTATCATTGCAATGGAAACAACATTGGCGAAGATGCAGGAAATGATCCACACAGTCTTCAGTGTTGACATGAACAGGGAGCTCTGCCTAGGAAAGGACGCTCCTTCTAAATGGCTGGTAGCCATTTGAGAATGCTCTGCCACCATGCACCATGGTCACTATTTATCCCTGTTTTCAGGTCTGAAATCCAAATGGGAAGGCTCCTTCCTGCTTTGGTCAATCCTCACATCCAGCTGTCTGATTCATTCCCCTCTGGATCCTAGATGCAGCTCGCTCTCTCTCTCTCTCTCTCTCTCTCTCTCTCTCTCTCTCTGTGTCTGTGTGTGTGTGTGTGTGTGTGTGTGTGTGTGTGTGTGTGTGTTGCCTGCTCCCTGATGTTTGTGCTAGAATGCCAGCAGCCCTTGAAGTACTGTATCTGTTCTCTTTGGGGGCCGGGAAGGTCCCAGAGAGGTTCTGCTGTGACTTGCCTCTTGTCTTCTGCTGGAGTAGGAGAATGGGCTGGATTCTGGGACAGCTGTGTATCACCTTGCTGTCTTTGAGAAAGAGGAAGATGGCTGGTCTTGCATAAGAGTGGGCTACCTCCAGAGGCCTGGCTATTCGGAAGAATCAGGGACATTTGCCTAGATAGTCCCTACCCAGTCCAAAGGGCCCTGCTGCTTCTCAATTCGGAATGTGGCCTTGGAACAGTCTGCCTCTTAGAGGTGAGAATTAAGCCTTCCTGGACCTCCACTACCTGGGAATTAATTTTGGATTTGATTCTCGGCCAGTTCTGTTTGGGGGTTGCAAGTTTCTGGGCTGTCAGGAAGGTCCCCGCCTCTGCAGGCATCCTCAACAGACCAGGAGACTCCGAGTCCTTTCAAACAGTGGAGATGGCGCCCCCTGCTGGTACGCTGCCTAGCCTCACACAGTGTAGGCTGCCCCTCTGGAGTCTTAACAAAGTGGGGACTGGCAGTTCTCAACTCTCTGAACCCTTGGTAGTGAGTGACTTACCTCTCAAGCCTCATTTTAGATTCTGCTTCCTTAGACCTCTTCTGGTAGAAACTTCTGGAAACTGGGCTTTCATTCCACCAATTTCTTGAATATAGGCTGCCTGGGGCTGTGGGACTGAGAAAAACAACTTTGGCCAGGACTCCCCAGAGAGAAGCAAGGGCTGAGGGAGCACCTGGTGACATGCCATAGCATCCACCACCAGGCCACGGTTCAAGACTTCATCCACCCATCCACCCATCCACCCATCCACCCATCCATCCATCCATCCATCCATCCGATACGTCTAGGGTGTCCTGAAGAGACATCCAGGGTTCCATCTGCCTCCTGGGAGCTTGCATTCTGGCCAGAAGAGGCAGTACAGGCCTGGAGAGAGCCAACACAAATATGGGATGTCTGGTCAAGGCTGTCTGGGATCACGAGGTCAGCAGGGCTGAATCACTGTCTTATGGGCATGGCGGGTAGGGAGATAACTCCCTGTGGGCCTGGGTAGCCGAGGTTCAGATAATTGTGTGGAGTACATGGGAAGACAGGAAGGCCAGGGACTCCTCATTGTGTCAGAGGCACCTTAGGTCTTGGCATTGGCCTGGGATGCATCTTCTGATTCTTACCTGCCAAGATTTCTCATGCCAGCAGAAATCTCTAAGTTAGCTGTGCCCTGTAAATAGTGCTTAGTTAACCTGACTTTGGACACTAGTCAATTAGAGTTTTATGATGTTTGCTTAAGACTTAAGCAGAAGGAAAATTTTTTAAAAAGATTTCTTTGTGTATATGTGCTCTATCTGCATGTACACCTTTATTCCAGAAGAGGGCATCAGATCCCACCGTAGATGGGTGTGAGCCACCATGTGGTTGCTGGGAATTGAACCACAAGACCTCTGGAAGAGCAGCCAGTACTCTTAACCACTGAGCCATCTCTCCAGCCCCCAGAAGGAGATTTTTTTAACCCTTTATTTGAGAAATAGGATACACGCATTTGCCCCTTCCTCTAGCAAAGTGCCATGTGATCATTAGTTTTAATTGTTATCTGACACAGTCTAGAATCACCTGGGAAGAGAGCACCAATGCAGAATTATCTAAATTAGGTGGGTCTGTGGACATGTCTGTGGGGAATTGTCTGGATTACATTAATTGATATAGGAAGACCCAGCCCACTGT
Organism: Onychomys torridus; assembly: GCF_903995425.1. Taxonomy (NCBI): domain Eukaryota; kingdom Metazoa; phylum Chordata; class Mammalia; order Rodentia; family Cricetidae; genus Onychomys; species Onychomys torridus. The sequence goes on from NC_050465.1 coordinate 7,148,404, forward strand.
GGGTGGCACCATGCCATATTCAGGGGATGCTGAAGTGTATGAGAGTGGACAAATGAGTTGAGCAGGAGCCCGTGTGTATTGATCCTTGCTTTTGGCACTCGACTGTGGATGAGTTGTAACCAGTTCTCTCATGCTCCTGTCATGGTGACATCCCTGCCATGATAGACTCTAACCTGGAACTGTGAGCCAAATAACCCTTTATGTTGCCTCTGTCAGAGTATTCTATCGTATCAACAGAAAAGAAACCAAGGCATGTGCCTAGACAAATGATTCTGTATGTCCATGGGTTTAAACCTACTTAAACCTACTCCTTCAGATCCCTGTGGTTGTTTGTTTTTACTCTTTTGGGGAGCCCACCACCCAGCTCCCAAATAAATCACACACGGAGGCTTATTATTTCTTATGAATGCTTGACCTTAGCTTGGCTTGTTTCTAGCCAGCTTTTCTTAAATTATCCCATCTACCTTTTGCCTCTGGGCTTTTCCTGTTCTCTTCCTTATGAAAATCTTACTCTGTGGCTTGCTGTGTAGCTGGGGGGCTGGCCCCTAATGTTCTCTTTGGCTACTCCTTTTCTCCCAGATTTTTCCTTCTATATAGTCTCTCTGCCTGCCAGCTCCACCCATTCTTTCTCCTGCCTTGCCTTTGGCCGTTCAGTTCTTTATTAGATAGTCAGGTGTTTTAGACAGAAGCTAGAGTCAGCTAGGAAGAGGGATCCTTAACTGAGAAAAAAATGCCTCTATCAGATTGGTCTGTAGGCAAATCTGTGAGGGCATGTTCTTGACTAATGAAAGTGCCACCCCTGGGCAGGTAGTATAAGAAAGGTAACTGAGCCAGCCACAGGGAGCAAGACAGTCAGCAGCACTCCTCCATAGCTCTGCTTCAGTTCCTGCCTCCAGGTTCTTGTCTTGAGCTCCTGTCTGGCTTTCCTCAACGATGGACTTCCTCCCCAGGTTGCTTTTGGCCATGGCCTTTATCACAGCAGGAGAAAGTTAGCTAGGACAAGCTCTAAAGCCACCTAGGAGACGAAATTGTGGGCATGCCCGAGAGGGAGTTTCTAGATTGGGTGCCCTGAATGTGGGTAGTGTCATCCCACGGCCTGAGCTCCTGGACTGAAGAGAAAGGAACATGGCAGCAAAGCAGCAGCGTACATCTCTCCCTGCATCCTGACTGTGGACACAGTGGGACCAGTTGCCTCTGGCTCCATGCCATCCTTGTCGTGAGGGACCGTACTCTGCAAAAGCGAGCCAAAACAAATCCTGCTTATGTTGCTCTTGTCAGATGTTTTATGGCAACAAGGAAAGAAAAAGTGGCTGTGTGTGTCTGAAGTGTTGAAGGTAGAAGGGACTGAGGGCTGGCAAAGCAACTGGGTCACTGGGGAAGACAAGAAGCAAGGCTCATGAGTCTTATCTTGCATTATTTTAATAAAACTAATACTTTGATGAAAACGATGTACAACAAGTTGGAGAGTTCAAATGTGCTCTACTTTTGAACAATGTTTATCTTTATTATTTTAAATTTTGGTGGTTGTGCGTGTCTTCAGATGGGTATGTACACATGAGTGCAGGTTCTTGTGGAGGCCAGAGGCATTTGATCCTCCAGATCTGAAATTACAGACAATTATGAGCTACCTAACATGGGAGCTGGGAACTAAACTCAGGTCCTCTGGAAATGTAGCAAATGATCTTAACCCGTGAGCCATCTCTCCAGTCTGAACATGGTCTACTTGTGATACTCAAAAGATGGCAAGGACGTACCTATATGAAGATGAGGGATACAAAAAGCCTGGGCTTGTGCTGGCCAACGTTGGCTCTTGACCAATGAGTCCAGTGGAGGTACAATCACAGCCTGGGTTGCTATGCCAACAGACCTGTTTCTCCCAGGCTGCAGATAGAGTTTGTTTACTTTTGTTGATCAGCCCATGAACAGTTTATTTACCACTCATCTCCCCATCTGGTTTCTACAATGAACATGCGAACAGAGACAGCCACTGTGACCTTGGAACATGATCTGGAAAATGAAAAGAATGATCCCTCCCCTGGCAGGTTTGGGCAAGTCTCAGACACCAAGCATGCATGGACCCTGACACACAGCAAGGGCCAAATAAACAGTGAATATTTATTATGCGGTACTCATTCATGTGTGAAGCATGCCACAGATATTTGCTGAGTTCCCAAATACATGGGCAATGAGTCCTGTCCAAAGCTCTGAGTTCCTTAAGGGCTTGCTAAGGTTCTGCCATTGCCTAGGTTCCTGGCAAAGTCTCACTCTGTCCTGGAGCAGGTGGGTTTTGCTTTGCTGAACATATTGCCTTCCCACTGTCTACCCAGGGCTGTAGCTGGACTTTTCTCTAGTCCTGCCCAGCCCCACAGACCCCACAACCGCTTATAAAATAATCACTCAGAAGCTCATATTAATTAAACTGCTCGGCCATTAGCTCAGGCCTACCACTGTCTAGCTCTTACACTTAAACTCAGCCCATTTCTATTAATCTAGACCTTGCCACGTGGCTCAAAGCTTACTAGTAACTTACATCTTGCTACTCATTGTGGCGGCTAGCATCATCTCCTCCCTCAGCCTTCTTCCACCCAGCATTCTCCTCTCTCCTTGTCCCACCTACACTATCCTTCCTGCCTAGCTACTGGCCAATCAGTGTTTTTATTTGTCAATCAATCATAACAACATATATTCACAGTATACAGGACATCCCACAGCACAGGACAAGTGAGTCCCATAGGCTGGCTGTAGACCAAAGACCATGGGCCACACAGAACCTATTGGGATGCTCTAGCCTAAAGAGGGTGTGACAACCTGCACCACATGTTTGGGGGCTCAATTTTGTATGCTAGAGATCTAAAGTCAAAGTGTTGATGGGGTTGGTATTGTTCCATGTTGTTGGTATTTTAGACTTTTTGGGGGGCTTGCTACCCAGCTCCCAAATAAATCACACATGGAGGCTTATTCTTAATTATGAATGTCTGGCCTTAGCTTGGCTTAGTTTCTTTATTAGACCAGATGTTTTAGACAGACACAGTACCTCAGCTTCACAGAGTTAAACAAATGCAACAAAAATAAAAGTAATAAACCTTAAAATAGTCTACTGCAGTTCTGAGGATTTTCTCCTTGGCTTCTATATGTCTACCTTATCCTTGTAACCTTACATACTCATCACTCTCTCAGTGTGTTTGTGTGTGTGTGTGTGTGTGTGTGTGTGTGTGTGTCTGTGTGTCTGTCTGTCTGTCTGTCTGCCTGTGTCCTAATCTCTTCATAAGAAGACACCAGTCAGATTGGATTTGGATTCAGGTCCACTCTAGTGAGCATTTAATTATAATCAACTCTTTAAAGTTCCTGTCTCCAAACTGAGTCACCTTCCAAGGTACTGGGGATTTGAGCACAGGATTTTAGGAGGACACAATTTAGCCCATAAGACAAAGGTTTCATTGTGACAGAAAGCAACTGAAGATTATGTCACCAAAAAGGGATGATGAGAGGCTGGAAAGAGGGGCCAGCGGTTAAAGAGCACCTGCTGCTCTTCCAGAGGACCCAGTTATGATTCCTAGCACCCACATGGTGGATCATAACTTTCTGTTACTCCAGTTCCAGGGGACCCCAAGCCCTCTTCTGAACTCCATGAGCACTGCTCACACATGGTGCCCAGCCATATATACAGGCAAATGCTCATACGCATAAAACAAAAGTAAATCTTTTTTAAAAAAGGGGATGATGAGGCTGGGCGGTGGTGGTGCACGCCTTTAATCTCAGCACTCAGGAGGCAGAGGCAGGTGGATCTCTGTGAGTTTGAGGCCAGTTTGGGCTACAGAGTGAGTTCCAGGAAAGGCTCCAAAGCTACACAAACCCTGTCTCAAAAAAAAACAAAAAACAAAAACAAAAACAAACAAACAAACAAAGAAAAAAGAAAAAAAAGGGAAGAGAAAAGAAAGAAAAGGAAAAAAAAACAAAAGGGTATGATGAACAAACTCTCCTAGGGAGTACTGGTGAGGAGTGGAGAAAAGAGATGCTGTTGGTGGGAATGTGAAGTGGTACAGCCATTGTGGAAAGCAGCATGCACCTGAAAGCACTAGCTAGAATGCACCAGCACGATTAGCTAGAAAGAGAACTACCATCTGACCTAGCTATTCCATTTCAGGTACACATCCAAAGAACGGGAAATCTGTAGACTGTAGAGCTATCTGCATCCCAAGTTCATTGCAGCACTGTTCAAGATAGGAGGGAATCAGGGCTGGGGATTCTGCTCGGTTAGCTTATCTAGTATGCACTAAGCCAGATCCCCAGTACACATAAAAACCAGGAGTGGAGATGCGCACCTATGATCCCAGTACTTGGGAGGCAGAGGCAGAGGCAGAGGCAGAAAGAATATCAGGAGTTCAAGGTCATTCTCAGTTCCATAGTGATTTTGAGGACAGCCAGAGGAACTGTGAGAGCCTAACAGAAACAAAATAAAACAAACAAACAAAAAATCCATAGGCTGTAGAGATGGCTCAGTGATTAAGAGTACTTACTGCTTTTTTAGAGGATCCAAGTTTGGTTCCCAGGACCCATAGCAAGTAGCCCACAACTACCTGTATTCCAGCTTCAGAGAAACTAACAGCCTTTCTTGGACTGTGTAGGCATTTGCATACACAGGTCTCAAACATACACAATAATCAGAGATTTCTGTACCACCAGCAACTCCCAAATACCGGGCAGCTGTTTTCCAGATTATTGACTTGGAAGCTTAATATAAATTATAACTGCTTGGCCAGTAGCTCAGGCTTATTACTAACTAGCTCTTATACTTAATTTAACCCACAGTTGTTATCTATATAGCTTTTCTTAGTATGCCCTTCTTGTCTTGCTTTCTCTGTGTCTGGCTGGCAACTCCTGACTCTGCACTTCTTCTTCCCAGGGTTCTTAGTTTGGTCACCCCACCTCTGCTTCCTGCCTGGCTACTGGCCAATCAGAGTTTTATTAAACTGATTCAAATGACAAATCTTTACAGTGTATGAGATATTCCACAGCAGATGCATAAATGAATAATAAGTTTAAACAATTCATAATTGTCCTACTTTCTGTGACAAACACACCAACCCAACACAACTTTGGACAGAAAAGTTTTATTTGGCTCACAATTCTGGATCTCAGTCCATTATCAAAGGAAGTCGAGGGAAGTCAAGGCAGGAGCCTGAAGGCAAGCTGCCTGTTAGTCTATAAAGTACTACCTCTGATCAGGGAAGTCACAGCCCAAGAAAGGTGACAGGCATCACAAAAGATATTGCAAGATATTGTTGGCTGGCAGGCAGGCTCATGCTTGGCCTTTTCTTTCTTTTTCTGGTTTTTTTTTTTTTTTTTTGTCTCTCTATGTAGTCCTGGATGTCCTGGAGCTCACCATATAACCAGGCTGGCCTTGAACTCCTCCTGCTGCCTTCCAAGTATTGGGGTTAAAGGTGTATACTACCACATCTGACTCAGCTGGCTTTCTTATCCAGCCTAAGATGGTTCTGCCTATAGTGGGTTGGTCGGTTCTACATCAATCAACCATCAAGAGAGTCGCACACACACAGACCCACAGGCCTATCTGATCTAGGGAATTCCTCAATTGAGATTCCCTTTCTAATTATTATTGTAGGTTGTATCAAGTTTACCATTAAAGCTAACCAGTGAGTAATCAATCTAAGTAGCTATTGATAGATGAATGGATAAGCAAAATGTGATATACACAGAGGAATATTCTGCCATAAAACAAAGAAATCAACAATAAGTACAGACCTAGAGGACATTATGTTAAGTGAAATAAGCCAGACACAGAGGACAAATGCCACATGGTCTCACTTCCATGTAGAATTTAAAGTTGAATTCATAGAATGAGAGCGTAAAAGGGTACTGGAAGTCTGACTTTCAGTTACATAGTGTGAAAAGAGACTTCATGTTTATTTTATAGTACAGTGGCTATGGATCATACCAACACATTGCATACCAAATCATTGCTGAGAGACTAGATCTTAAATAGTCTCATCCTAAAGTGATATGTATGGGAGGCAATGGCATGTTAATTATCTGAATTTAAACATTTTACCATTTATAACAAATATCAAAATGTCATATTGTATACTACAAAGCTATATGACTTTTATTTGCGAAATATTCTCTAGTAAAGGAAATAAAATAAATAAATGCATAAATGACATAGTAAAAAAAAACAAATATACAAAATATAACTTGCTTTAAGAGGAAGGTGGGTAGTGGGAATGTAAGTAAGGGTTTCCCGAGTCACTTGAAAAGCCTTCCTGTTCCCTTGCTCTGCAGTGCTGGCCATGGAACCTGGAGCCTCATACATGCTAGGCAAGTGCTCTACTGCTGAGCTGCCCCCACCTGTGTATTTTAGCATTCCTAGGAAGACTGGAAGCTTGCTCCTACCTGACTCCTCCCCTCAGAAGTGGGCAGGGCTTGTGACACCCCCCCCCCCCATTCACTTTCCTAGTCGGGCTCTTGACCCTGACTCTGTGTGCCCAGAGAGGAGAGCATTTCCCCTCACCAAAGAGAACTGTGGTCCCCAGAGAGTAGCTTAGAGGCCTTTGGGGCTGATGGGACCCGGACCCCAACCTTGCTAAAGTCCTGAGAACCTCCAGGTAGAACTTTGTGAGAGGGACAGTGCCTCTCTCCGGCTCCCTCTCTCACTGTGCCTTCCTCCAGCTTCCACAAGACTGACATGAAGCTCAGCCACAGAGGTGTCAACATCATGTTGCGTGTTATTCAGTCTTGAATTTCAAATAGAAGAATGAAAAAAACAGTCTGCCATAAATTTATGGTAAATATTGCTTTAGCCGAAATTCAAATGGTGTAGACAGCCTGTCTTGTATCTGTAGGCGAGGCTTGTCTGTGCTCTGCATGATTCCTGCTCCCTACTCCGGTACCCAAATCCAGGCCCTTCCCCAAGCCTGACCCACATCCTGGGCTCTTGGCAGATGTGAAGCTCAGCATCCTCAGGTCTTTGTCTCAGGGAATGTTTGCCACCCAGCTGGGGGAGGTAGGGCCTGGAAGCCACTTTGCTTTGTGGCTTCTGTTTCCTGGGGTGAGTCACAGCTATGGTAATCTCATTCATTCACTCAGAAACTGCTCACTTTGAAAGCCTCCCCTGCCAGTCTTTTGTGTTAGAAACCCCTTCTTTGCTGTTCTTTCCCCATAGTTAATCAGTTACCTTTTCCATGAATGACTCTTCACTGTTCTCTGCCTTATTTTGGGGGTTGGGGAGTGATTTAGGCTAGGGGCCCTACTCTGCTGACCCCTCAAGCCTAGCTGGCTCCAGGCTGGCCTTTGCATCCTTTCCCTGGGGAGGCTCTGGTTCCAGATATCTTTCTTGAAGTCAGGAATCGTTGGTTACATCTTCTGGGATCTGCTTTCTCTGTGACCAGAATGTTGTCCACTCTCTCTTTAGTATGGAGGGGTGGGCTGGACCAGCAAGCTGGGTTGAGGCTCTTCAAAGGCTGCCACATGGTTGCCTCCTCAGAGGGGTTGGGTGACAATACTTCCTGTCCTGGATCCTCTCAGAGACTTTGATACCCAGGTGGCTAGCACTCCCAAAGAGCAGCCATACCCTGTACTCTGGACCTCCACAGGGTCTCTGGGGTCCATTTTCTGTCCTGCTCTCTACAGACTGTGAGGGGATCAGGAATCACCTTCTCTTTGTATGGCCTAGGACCCAGGTCCTCAGTATACTCCTAAGGTCAGAGGTGTCTCTAAGTCCTTTATGTTCCCATCACCCAGTCCAGCATCACAGACAAGCCAGTTGCTGGTCATAACTCTCAGTCCATACTCATAGTCGGATTCTGCCCAGAGTGAACTTTCTAGGGTAGGAGCTATGTGGGTCTGTTCTCTGGGATGGTGTTTACAGATAGGACCTCTGCTCTCTGGATTCTGCCCACCCAGAGACCAACTCCAGCTGGGATTCAGAAGTGAGAGGGCTCTTAAAGGAGTTTTTAACCTTCAGGTGTAGCCATGGTAGGCAGATCAGGGGCAACGTCCTAGCTGAGGTGCCTTCAATTTGGGAGGAGGAGCTCCAGATCTCAGGCACAGCAGCAGCACCTGATCCTCCAGGAGGGTCACAAACCCGAGAGAACAGGCTTCTCTCCTACATTGCCCTGGGGGTAGAAGACTGCAGCCTCCAAGTCTAAGGGCCTAGCCACTTTACAGTTTTAGGGCCAGTCCTAAACTAAGAGCATAGAAAATATGGAAGGACACAGTCTCCCCCACGTCCCTCCCTTTGGCAACATTTTCAAGATTACCCAAGGCAGAGAGAGGGTGCTGGACAGGGAAGCGGAATGAAGGGATGAAAAGAGCCAATTCGGTTCTCCAAGTTAATAGGAAGTGTTATTTTCCTGGTGGGTGTTACTTTAAAATTGTCTCTTCGTACGCTTTCTTTAGGAACGATCGCTCCTTTTTCGTACAGAACCGCCTGGTCTCTGGTCAGCGCTGTGCAGAGCCCTGCGATGCGTGGGGCGGGCGGAGCAGGATCAGGTTCAAGCAGCCACCGAGGCGTGTCCTCCTGCGCAGCTAGAGAGGCCGGAGGGGGCTGAGCCGGGCGGGGCGCGCGTCCGTTGCCAAGGCCGCGCGGCCCTAGAGACCGGGCGCGAGTGGCGCGCGCAGGCGCAGTGGCGAGCTGCGGTGCACTGTGGGATGGGAGACCGGCGCTCCTGGACGGCGGGCATCTCGGGGCACCGGGCGGAGGCGCGGCGCGCGGGGAGGGGTGCGGGCGGTCGCGGGCGCCAGCGCCATGAACGCGGCAGTGGTGCGGCGGACGCAGGAGGCTCTGGGCAAAGTGATCCGGAGGCCGCCGCTCACCGAGAAGCTGCTGAACAAGCCGCCGTTCCGCTACCTGCACGACATCATCACCGAGGTGGGCGCGGGCTGGGTGCGGGTCAGGTCAGGTTCCGGTCGAGTGGGGTGAGGGTAGGGGTAAGGTGCGGGACTGGGTGAGGGCCGGGGTAGGGTGCCGGACCGGTTAAGGGTCAGGGTAGGTGCCGGACGAAGTGAGTGTCGGGATGAAGGTCTGAGTAGGGTGAGGGTCGGGTTAGGATACGGGTCTGAATAGGATGCGGGTTGGGGTGAGGGTCAGAATAAGGATCGGGTCAAAGTGAGTATTTAGGTAGAGAGAGGGTCGGGTCGAGGGACCCAGTAGTGTGAGGGTCGGGGTAGGTGCCAGTCAGGGTTCAGGTCGAAATGAGGATTAGCCCCGGGGTGAGGTGAGTGAGTTTCGGTGTGCCCCAGGTGCTGGTTGGTGTAAGAGTGAGGTGAGGGTGGAGGTGCAGGCCCTGGTCAGGGTCTGGGTTGGGCTTCAGTTGGAGTCAGGGTAGAGTAGAGGGTGCTGGTCAGTGTGAGGGTCAGGATTGGCTGCAGGTTGGGGTTAGGATGGAGGGTGGGTCATGGCCAGATGCAGGTCTGAGGCCTGGGTCTGGGGTCCAAGGTCAGCCTGTGGATTGGAGGGCCAGGCTGATAGGGGAGGGTGCTGGTCAGGGTCCGGATTCAGGGTCTGTGGTTGGTTGTAGATTTGGAGGACTGGGATTGGCTGGCCAGAGACAGGCCAGGTTGTGGGCCGGCACCAGGGTGAGGGTCCAGGCTAGAGGTTGGGTCAAGTGGTTTGGGTCAGGGTCCAGGTCTGGAGCCCAGAGTCAGGCTGTAGGTTCGGGGCTGGAAGCTGAGGCTGGGGTTGAGGTGGAGGTCCAGGCTGAGCCCTGGGATAGGGTCTGAGGCCCAGGGTCAGGGTGCTGTTAGCAGCTGGATGTATGTTGGAGGCCTAGAATTGGGTTCTGCTTATAGTTGAGGCCTGGGTAGGGTGGGGGTCCTTGTCTGGGGCCTGGCTAGGGCCAGGGTGCCTTTCATGTTGGGAACCCAGGCGTACAGGGTCTTGGAACCTGCCTTACTTTACCAGTTCTTACAAAGGAGGCTTCTGGGCTTCCCCAAAAACACTCATTTTTACCCCCACTTGCCATTATATCTCTTTAGAGCATATCTTCCATTTGTTAGCAAATCTCCAGGGAGGTATACTGGATGAGGTACGAGGTACACAGCATTGTACAACAGTCACAATTGTGTGGAGTCTGTTAGGGCTCCTGGTAAATGCAGAGTATCGCTGCAGGGGTGAGCACAATTGGCGTGCTACTCCAGAGGGTACTGTGGAACTTTTGGTGTGGTGGGGACTTAATAGTCAGCCTCCAGAGTCCAAGGTCTTCCCTGGTTTTGTCCGTAATACTTCCTCTCAGCAGGTTGAGCACCTTAGTCTACCCATTGCTTTACTCATTTGGGCCTACCTACCTAAGCTTGTCATGAGTGCTGTGTAGGAACATGGCCCTGTCTGTTAGCTGTCTTAGGTGTGTCTAGAAATGCTCTGGAGTCCACCTGAATCCCAAGGGGGCTCCAGTGACGTGTAGTCTCTCCTCCCAGACTGTGAGGCACTTGCAGCATATCCTGAAAGGTTTGAGGAAGGGACTGGTTGTGTGGAGAGCCCCCGGGCAGGCAGGCAGTTAGTTGCCGCCCTCCAAAATGAAGGAGTTCAGAAGAGTTAGCCAGTGTGGTGGCGGCCTGTCACAGTGGAGACTGCCAAGCCTGTGCTTTTCTTCTGTACCATCAGCCCATGGCCCGCTGGGAGTGGACCTCATCCTGAAGTCGCTCAGGAATGGAGTGGGGCTTGTGGAGGGAAGGAGAAACATTGAAATGGAAGTGAACAAGGAGTGAGGTCTGCTTTTCTTCTGGATCTTTACTTACTACCAGTGTGTTCTGGTAGAAAGATAAGTACACTAGCTGTCGCCTCCTTGTCAGAGTTGACTTGGAAGAATTTTCAGATCACAGGTGGATAGCCTCCTGGAAGGTTCTTTCCCCTCCCTGAATATTGCATTCAAGTCACCTTCGTGGGTTAGCTACAGCTAACTGACTGTTTCTTCATTAAGTAAGCCTCTGTTCTGTGACATGAATGTCTCTTGTCACAGTTGCTGTTGACAATTTAAACTGCCAGGGTCCTGGGAAAACCTGAACAAAGGTAGTTTCAGGAATGTTAGATCAGGATGCTCTGGTGGTCCATGTACCAGCTGTCTTCTCTTATCTTAGGTCAGGATGCTCTGGTGGTCCATGTACCAGCTGTCTTCTCTTCTCTTAGGTCAGGATGCTCTGGTGGTCCATGTACCAGCTATCTTATCTTAGGTCAGGATGCTCTGGTGGTCCATGTACCAGCTATCTTCTCAAAATGACTCAGCACAAGTCTACCCAGCTGAGTAGTGTAGCTCTCCTGTAGTTTGTTGTGAGATGGACTCTTCTAGATTAATTAATAACTAGCACGTTGTAGCCAGGGTAGCTGTAGCCCCATCCCAGAGGAGGAGGTGGCATTCACAAGGGGCTGTCTTGCTGCCTATGTTTTTAAAGCCTGCCTCTTGGTAACATGTTACTATGTGTCATATTCCTGGTCATATGTGCCCTCACTGAGCATCACATTCACATTCATGATTTTTTTTTTTCCAATTTCATTGTAAGTGCTGTTGTTACCTGTCTTCCTGATTTCCTAGTAACTTATACCTCTGAGAACCCAGGACCCTGGCCAGATGTAGGGGCATAGAGGAACAGAAAATCATTGTCCTTCCTTAGAGGTAACTAGGGCTACAGGTTACCTGTGGGGAAGGGCATGATAGGGAGAGAACAAATGAGATTGGATTGGGGAACACTCCATTATGGTAAGAAATGAGAGATCGTTCTGGAACTTCTGGTTTTAGATACCCAGACTAAGTAGCTCCCTATTCTTTCTGGAGGCCATTTCCCCCATTTGGTTTGAGTGTGCTGGTGAAAGGTGTGTGGTCAGGTCCTTGGCTATAGAAAAGCTGTTTGTGTCTCCTTGGAGTGCTTTGGTGTGTGGTCTCAAGTTGCTGCAAAGGATCTGGAGTTAGGCCTGGCATGACTGTGGCCTCGGCTTCAGCCACCCCATATCGTCCCTCTGATGGAACCTGTTGGTTTGGACTAGTTGGTTGTTTTCTTTTGTTCAATGTATACTTCCCAGCTTTTCCCTGTCAGTCTCTGACCTCAGTGGGAAGCTGTCCTGGGCCCCTCTTGGTCTTCCCTGCCCTACCATGAATTTGCCAGCACCTGCCCAGTGTTGGTGGTCTTTGCCGTCTTCAGAGCTGGCTGTTCTCTGAAGCCTGGCCCTGCATTTAGTAGGCATCAAACGTTTGTTGAGGAGGGGGTGAGGCAGTTAGAGCTGTAGGTGTGGCTGTGAACTCCTGAGGGGTTCAGTGGATGAGGTCAGTGAAGGGGCTGTCCGGTGAGGTATGTATGATGGTTCCTTTCTGTCTTCTGCAGGTGATTAGGATAACTGGCTTCATGAAGGGCCTCTACACAGATGCTGAGATGAAGTCAGATAATGTCAAGGTAGGTTCTGCTGTGAGTTCCTTTGCTGCACACCCTTGCTTTTAAGAATACAGCATGTCTTCCAGGGTTCTCCCATTGTGCTGTAAGCCTCTATTTAAGGCCTCCTCCCTCCTTCAGTAAACAGAAAAAAAAAAAAAAAAAGAATACAGCATGTTTTACAGGCTGCACACTATTGTGTGTATCCTGCCTATGCTGACAGATGGGCAGAATGCAAGGCCGGTTGATTTTGAGTTGTGTGTACCTGCTCATTTCATTTTCTCATTCATGGTAATTGCATGCTATACTAAATTTATCTACTAAAAAGCAGAATTCAGGGTCGGAATGAGCTCAGCTGGTAAAGTGCTTGCCATGCAAACATGCAGACCTGAGTTATATTCCCAGCAGTTGTGTGAAAAGCTGGGTGTGACAGTGTATACTGGTATTTCCAGAGCTGGAGAGGTGTTTGGTGACCAGGTAGCGCTTTAGGACTCAGAGACCTTATCTTGAAACACCAAGTAGATCTATCCTGGGGAATGGATGACACCTGAGGTTGATCCCTGGCCTCCATATGCACACACAGGTGCATGTGCACACACACACACACACACACACACACACACACAGAAAGCAAAGGAAGCAGAATTACAACCAAATGTGGTGATGCATAGCTGTGATCCCAGCACTTAGGTGACTAAGTTAGGAGGACTGCTGCAAGTTCAAGGCCAGTGCAGATTGCACAGTGAGTACCCAGCCAGTCAAAGCTACAATAAGATCCTATCCCAAAAAGCCAAAGTAGCCGGGCATGGTGGGGTACACCTGGATTCCTAGCCCTTGGGAGGCTGAGACACAAGAATCATGAGTTTGAAGCCAGGGCCACATAGACCAGGGCTGAGTTTTGTTGTCAGGACCACTTGCTCCCAAATAATCACAGAGAGATTTACTATTAATTATAAATGCTCAGCTGCTAGCTTAGGCTTGTTATTAACTAGCTCTTATAACTTACATTAACCCATATTTCTTTTCTATGCTCTGTCACATGGTTTGGTACCTTTTCTCAATATGGCAAATTCATCTGCAGCTTCATCTGTGTCTTCTGATGACTCTTCTGGCTTTGCCCTTCTTATCATCCTCTTAGTCTGGTTCTCCTGTCTAACCTTATCCTGTCTAGCTATTGGTCAGTCAGCTTCTTTATTAAACCAGTCACGGTGACATGTATTCACACAGTGTAAAGGAATATTCCACATAGACCATATCTCAAAAACAAACAAAAAGCCCAAAACAGATTGTTTTGTAGGTCAATACTAGCCCGTTAATGGCATTAAAAGCTTGAATGAGTAGATTTTGTTGTAAACAATGAAAATTCATAAAAGGTTATGAAAAGTCAGAAATTCTGAATTTGTCATGCATCTAAAAATAATTTTTCACATAAAGAGAGCCATTCTGTGCCTATTGAATATATTGAGGATAGTACAAACTCCTCAAAATATTTATATAACAATCAAAATTTTATTTTAAAATACTTTTATTTTTTAAAAATTTCATACATTTATGCAGAGTATTTGATCATATCCATGCACCACTGCCTCCCTCCAACCCCCTGGTGCTCCCTACACTATCTCCCTCTCAAGTTCATGGCTTCCTTTTTAAGAAAAACAAAAACAAAAACAAAAACAAAACAAAAACAAAAAACTGCTGTGTGTGTGTATGTTAATGTGTGAGTGTAGTGCCTGTGGAGTCCAGAATAGGATGTCAGGTCCTCTGGAGCTAGGGTTAAGTGAGTTATCAGCCACCTGATTCGGGTGCTGGGCACCGAAACTCAGGCCCTCTGTAAAAGCACTGTACACTTTTAATTGATAAGCCATTTCTCCAGCCCCTAAGTATTTATTTTAATGTTTGCCTCTTATATGGAAATATTTCAGGATAAAGATGCAAAAATTAGCTTCCTCCAGAAGGCCATAGATGTGGTCATGATGGTCTCAGGAGAACCCTTGTCAGCAAAACCAGCAAGAATCGTGGCCGGGCATGAACCTGAAAAAACCAATGAGCTGCTTCAGCTGATTGGCAAGTGCTGCCTCAACAAGGTAGGTGGGAGCCCACCTTTTGGAACCCTTCCTGGTAGGCAACTTGTCCTAGACAGGTAGAGCTGGTGTGGAACGCTTTCCTGGTTCATGCTTGTGGAGCAGGTGTGTGAGTGAGCAGTTCCTGTGCTGATCTCTGTGGTTATTTGGGAATTGGCTGGCAGGACAGAAAAAAGTCCACCTACGGAGAGCTGTGGAGTACCCTGGATGGCTGTGAGGGGTGCAGGAGCCAGAATCTGCTTTTGATGGGACTTAGTAGTTTTCTGTTGTGTTAAATTCAAGTGACAACCATCCCAGCTGGCATATAGTTTCATAGTTTGATACATTAGTGACGTGTGGTCATCACTGTCATCCACTCTTCATTTGCAAAACTTACCTCCTGTACCCATCAGGTAAGAACGTACTCTCCTGCTCCTCTCATCCTGGTAACAACCTTCTCTCTGTCGCTGTGAGTGTGATTGTCCACATACCTCAGGTATGTGGTAGTATTTGTCCTTTACTACATGGTGTCCTCAGAGTTCATCCTCGGTGTATTGGGGTCAGTTTTCTTCTGCTTAGTCAGCAGTTCTCTGCTATGTGGATAGACTACATTGTTGGTCCCCTCATCTGTTCAGGGACATCTGTTGCTTCCACATGCTAGCTGTCACAGACAGTGTCTCTGTGTGCAGAGTGGAACTTTCTCTTCCGACCAGTTTTCAGTTCTCTTACTGCAAACCCAGGAGGGTGGTGGCTGGGTCATCCTGATTGTTCTGTCTCTGATATTGTGAGGAGCCACCATGTTGTTTTCCAGAGGACGGCAGCACTCTGTGTTCCCAGTGACTCACAGGCCACACTTTCTCCTCATCACACTTAGAATTTAAAATTTCTTTTGTAATAGCTGTACTAATGGACGTGTGGGGATTAAACCCTGGGATTCTGTTTGAAGACATTTGTAGTGCTCTGTGGGCTACTGGAGCCACACACATGTCCACACTGACAGTTTGGGTAGAGGTGGTGGCAGGATTATTAGCTTGGGTGTCATTAGTAATGGCTGTCAAATGTGATGCTTTGTCACTAACATTTAATATTTTATCCTCCAAATGTCCTTTACCGTAGGAAGAAAGTCTGTTTAGTGAACTGTCCTTGAATGCTGCATTTTCAGTGGTTACACGTGCTAACAACATTTCTCCTTCCCTGGCATGGCCAACAAGCTCTCCAGTGATGAGGCAGTGAAGAGAGTCTTAGCTGGGGAGAAGGCAGACTCCAGAGGACGGGCCGTACGGACCTCCAAAGCCCATGAGGCCGACAACAAGAATGTGAAGGAAGAAGAGTCCAGAGTTCATAAGGAGGTGAGTTGTCGGCTGCATGTCTTCGAAATAGCAAGTCTTTCTCATTTCAGTAAAAGATGAAAAACGATGTACCTGTGCATGCACTTTTCTTCAGGATAAAAGAACCTCTGAGGTAAAGGAGAGAAGCGCCAGTGCAGAGCACAGACAGAAGGAGGAATTGAAAGAAGAGAACAAGCCACGGGAGAAGGAGAGGGACAAGGAGAAGGCAAAGGAGCCCGACCGAGACCGCCACAGAGAGCCTGACAAGGACAGAAGCAGAGAGCGAGAGAAAGCCAGGAGTCGGGCCAAGCAGGACAAGGACAGAAGCAACAGAGACCGGGACAGGGAGGCCGAAAGGGACAAGGATCGGGAGAGAAGGAGCGAGGGCGGGAAAGAAAAGGAGAGGCTGAAGGACCGCGACCGGGGGAAAGATCGGGAACGGCGGAAAGCGAAGAACGGGGAGCATTCCCGGGACCCCGACCGGGAGAAGAGCAGAGATCCAGACAAGCCAGAGAAAAAGGCATGGTCATGATCAAGACTTATCTGTTTAGTGTTTTTATGCTTACGTGTGTGTTTGAATGAGTTTATGTGGACCATGTATGTGCAGGAGCCCCTGGGGCCCGAAGAGGGCATCACATCCCCTGGTCTGAGCTGCTGTGCAGCTCCTGGGAACTGAACTCAGGTCCTCTGCAGGAGCGACCAGCACTCATAATCCCTCCAGCCCTGAGGCCTGCTCTGCCCTGCTTTTACATTTTTAAAGACTTAGCTTTTATTTTTAATTTTTTAAAATTTGTGTGAATGTCTGAGTGTATGTCATGTATGCTAGAGGCACAGGTGGTTGTGAGCTGCCTGATGTGTGGGTGCTGAGAATCAAACTCTGCATCTCTGTAAGAGTTAGCAGGGACTCTTGACCACTGAGCCATCTCTCCTGTTCATGAACCTGTTATCCTGGAAAATTTGTAACTGTGAATTATGGCTGTCTTTGATTCCTTGTAGTTATCCAAAGAGATACGAGTTTCTTGCCAGGTATCTTTAAAATTTTCTTTTTATTTATTTATACTTTATTTATTGTTATGTATGGGTGCATGAAGTGTGTGTAAATGTGGGGGTGTGCATGCCACAGTGTGGAGGCCAGAGGACAACTTTTTGGAGTTGGTTAGGTCTGGAGATCTAACTCAAGGTGCTGGGTTTGCATAAAAATGCTTTTACACACTGAACTGTCTTACTGGCCTAGTTTTTAAAAAACTTTAAATGTTTTTGTTACTTATTAATAGTAGTTCAGCCATTTAACTCATTATTTAGGAAGCTTTCAAAAATTTAAAATATCCTTCAGCACATACTCTGGATGTTACATATGTTCATTGTTGAATCCCTAGTTTAATAGAGTCAGCACCTAGTAGGTGTACAGTAGACCTTAGGTCTAATAGGGTGCTGGCACCTAGTAGGTGTACAGTAGACCTTAGGGGAAATAGTGAATCAAGCATCCAGATGAATGTTAGTAGGTTTTTCCAATCTTGAATCTTTGGATAGTGTTGATTAGTTCATAGCAGCTTCTGAAGTATCTGGAGTCCTGAAGGATGAATTCTGAGAGGAAGCCAGGGAAACACTGCTGTCAAGTGTCTTCTGTCCTCAGAGTTCAGTGTTTGACAGTACCCTGCCAGGCCTAAGAGGAAGCAGCAGCTGACAGTGGGAGCCGATTTGCTGTTGGCCTTGCTTTGTCTTGCTCGATGATTCAAAGGTCTTTTGCCTGCTGCCATTTGCAAATTGTGTCATTTGCCACATACACAGGTGTCTGTAGGTGCGATCCCCCTTGGAGTGTGGACATGACTGAGCTTATTAAGGATTAGAGCTATTTTCAAAGTGTTTTTTTACACATTATAATTGTCATAAGACTTCTATTTTCCTGTAATTCCTGTTTAATGACATTTTCAGGTAAAATTAAGGTTGGCCAGGAAATCCTCCACTTCTCATTACTTCCTGAATGTAGGTGACTGGTCACTTTTCCCATTGCTGTAACAAATACCTCACAAGAAACAATTTAAGGAAGGTTGGGTTTCTTCTGGTTTATAGTTCAGGGTATAGCCATCCTGACAGAGAGGACTGAGCAGCAGGCCCTGGTAAACCGTAGTTGCAAAGCAGTTCACCTTTTCTTTCCTATTCGTTCAACCCCAGCCCATGAGGTGATGCTGCCCACGGTCAGCAGGTCTTCTGAGTCCAGTTAATCTAGATACTCCTTCATTGCACATCAGAGAGTCCTCTTATAGGTGACTCTAGAGTGGAGATCAATCATCGTAGGTCAGGACTCCTTTTCCCGATGTCCTTCTGGTGTGCACAAAATATCCTAGAGAGGCTGAGAGCTGCCAGCTTGCAGCTGCTGGCCAGGGGGCAACCCAGAAGTGGGCTGGCTGGTTCGAAACCCACCTATGACAGTCATCTTGCTCTGGTGACTGAAGAGGAGTGGGTACTGTGGGACCAGCCATGCTGGTGTCCTGTGACTGCCTGTCTGGGTGTCAGCATGTTCCTTCATTAGATCTGGTGCCATGAGACTGTGGCTTCGTGGGTCATTGTGTTCAGCGTTCTGTTGGGCACTTACTTGGGTGTTTGCTATGTAAGTCACATTTCAACTTCCCACGCACATCCTGGAGTAATGTACCCTGTGTCATAATGTGCCTGTGTCATAGTAACCTGACGAGTTCCTTGATGAGTTTGGGAAATCAGCTATTTCCTGTCATTACCTCTTGTTAGTGGAGATACTTTTCATTGAGCTGAGTTTTGAGAGGCACTAGCTTATTCTGCTGTTTCTTAACTGTGTGAGGCAGTCTCTCATGGGAACTCCAGCTCAAGCATCTGCATGGCCTGCTAACTAAAGCTGCTGATGCTGTAACTCAGTAACAGAAAGGCAGTTCCAGAGAGGAGTGTTTGGATAGGAACCAAATGCAAGTGATGATTTGTTTCAGAGGATGGGCGACCCCAGTCAAGTGAAGTTCAGTTTGCTGAGATCTCCTGGTAGTTTTGATTGTCTGGCTCTTCTGCTGTTGACTGGGATGCCTTTCTTGTGCTCGGTGGGTCTGGGAAACCAACAGTGAAGCTTGCTGTGGCCAGACGTGCCACGCAGGAACCCCTGGTGTTTTGCTGCAGCCACGCCCCCTCGGGCCAGTTCCCAGACCCTGCTCTTTGACTGTCTAGAAGGAGATGTCTTCAGGCTGCCTGGTGGACTTGTGTAGAGAAAGGTGTAGTCAGCGGGGCTCCAGGATGGGTGTGGTCAGTGGGGTGGGTGCAGTCAGAGGGGAGGTGGGTGTGGTTAGTGCTGTGGTAAGGGCAGTCAGCCGGCTTCCAGGATGGCATTAGAATCTAGCTGCTGGCTCAGCCTTTGCTGAGGCTTGGGCACCTTCTCATTGCCTCTCTGAGGCTAGAAGGTATGGCTGTGAGGGTTGAGGCTGACCTGAAGTC
This sequence comes from Onychomys torridus, assembly GCF_903995425.1. Classification (NCBI taxonomy): domain Eukaryota; kingdom Metazoa; phylum Chordata; class Mammalia; order Rodentia; family Cricetidae; genus Onychomys; species Onychomys torridus. The sequence goes on from NC_050465.1 coordinate 7,167,614, forward strand.
AGCAATTACCAATGATCCCGTTCTACTCCATCCTTTCACCATGAACTCAGTGATGCCAGTCCGTGTGCTTTTGTCCGGATCCTTCAGGACTAAGATGGCATTTGCAGTGCTCATGGCTCCTGACAGTGTTTTCCCTTCCGTGTGAAGAGTCCTTCTGCTCTGTAGTCACTGCATTGTCAGGAGACGCCCAGAAGAGTGGAGTGGGTTCACAGCCACCCCACCCTTCACTTCTGGATCCTGGGTGTCCTGTGTGATTTCCTGAGAGGCCCTATCTACCTGAGGGTGTCTCCAGGTCTCCTCAGGTTTCTTGGAAGACTCTTAGGACTTGTAGGCAGAATACCATAGCCCTCAGACCTGGAGTGGCGGCGTGCTCCTGTGTGAGAAATCTCGTTTGTTCCTTGGTGTCATGTCCTGTGTCATGAGGGTTTTCTTAGCGTTGTTAGTGCTACAGATTTTAACAGTCCTTTTTCTTCTTCTTCTTCTTCTAGTCAGCAAGCTCAGGGGAGATGTCTAAAAAGTTGTCAGATGGATCTTTCAAAGATGCCAAAGCAGAGATGGAGGTAATGTTTAAAAAACAGGCTTTCTGTCTGTCTGTGTTTGCTTTTCTGTTGCCGTGATAAAATTGACTGAAACCAACCTGGGGGAGGTAAAGGTTTATTTGCCACATCACAGTCTGTCATCAAAGGAAGCCTGAAGGCAGGAACTGAAGCAGGTCCATAAAGGACCACTACCTACTGGCTCTCTCCCAGCTCTTTCTTCCTCAGCTGGTTTTCTATAGGGCCCACCTGCCAGGGATGCTACTGCACACATCAATCAGCAATCCTGAAAGTGCCCCACAGACATGCTCCCAGACCATCTGATGGAGGCAATTTCTTTCTTTTCTTTTTTAAGACAGGGTTTCTTTGTGTAGCCCTGGCTGTCCTGGAACTTGCTCTGTAGACCAGGCTGACCTCAGATTCAGAGATCAGCCTGTCTTTGCTTCCTGAGTGCTGGGATTTTCCTTTTCTCTTGTTTCTCTAGTCTGTGGCAAGTTGACAATAAAAGCCAGTATAGTGTGTGGTGTGTGTGTGTGTGTGTGTGTGTGTGTGTGTGTGTGTGTGTGTGTGCGCGCGCGCGCGCGCGCACGCTCACAGAGCCATTTGTCTCCCATGACATATGGAGATTGGAGGACACCCTTGGTATCAGTCCTCTTGTCCACCTTATTTGAAACAGGGTCTTTGTTGTTTTTCTGGTTTATACCCCAGACCAACTGGGCCACGTTTCCTGGGGTTCTCTGTCTTCACCTCCCATCTCTCTGTAGGAACAGAGGGATTGTGGACACAAACTAAGAATCCAGCTTTCATGTGGGTTCTGGAGTTCCAGACTCAGGTCTTTATGCTTGCGTAGTGTTTTACTTTTTCTGTTGCTGTGATGAAAATCCTCTGACTAAATCAACTTAAGGGAGAAAGGGTTCATCTGGCTCACAGTCTATCATAGCAGGGAAGACGTAGCCACCGGAGCTTGAGGGAACTGATCATAGTTTCCAGCCAGTGACTGGTGCCACCAACAGTGGGGTGGGAGTGTCTTCCCAAGGTGATCCCACAGACATGCCCAGAAGCCCATTTCCCAGGCGGTTGTCGATCCGTCAGGTTGGCACATTGAGCTGAAGGGACATTTGCAGTCAGCACTTTTACCCATGGAGTCATCTTCCCAGCCCCTGAAGAACAGTTTTAAGATGTCGGTTTAGACTTGCCTTGAAGCTGTGAGTGCTCTGTCCTCTTGGGTCTACTAGCATGGGAGGAGAGGATGTTGTGCTTAAACTGTGCTGTCTCATGGAGATTCTGCCCTGAAAGCTGTGGTGTGCCTTGTTTATCACCAGCTGGACAGGTGGGATGGTGGTCTGTGGGCACTTCCAGGTTTATGCACATCTTTTCATGACATGTCTAGAATGTGTAGATCGTTTTGGGGAGATGGTGGAGGTGGCTTCCAGGGATAGCCAGGTAGAGGGATCTGTCTAAGCTCTGTTGGCAAATTTTGGACTCTACAGTGTGTCTCCTGTAGCTGATGTACAATCATGGCATCATCCCTTTGTAGGCCATCTTGGGGAGGGTGGATTCTTCCTAAGTATTGAGAGACCATTGAAGAGTTGAAGCCAACTTCCATAATTCATCCTGAAGTGTTCAGAACCAGGAGATGCAGGCAGCTGGAGCAGGGCTGGGGAGGCCATGGGACTATTTGGGCATGGGAATGTGGGACTGTGCCAAGGAAGGCAGGGGTGGCTCCTTTTGGTTGATGTTTTTAAACCATGCTGGAAGTTTTTACTTACAGAGTTTTATACAAATCCATTTTAGTAATTGAGTGTAGTCATGTACCATGTGTCTTGATCAGTGATGGGCTGCATCTAAGATGGTGGCCCTGTAAAGCTATATTGCTAATTAACACTATGGCATCTTAGTTTGTGCAAATGCTATACCCTGAGGTGTTGAGCCACTGAGGAAATCATCTACTGCACAGCAGTTTGACAAGTGTCTTGTCCTTCAGCCTAAGACGATGTAGCAACAGAGGTAGGCTCCTCCTAGGCACACCTCACTGTGTTTCTCCCAGTAAGTAGCACAGACAGATCTAAATGTAAGGCAGGGAGGTGTGATGGCCTCTACTTCTCACCTCAGGATTGAGGCTGTTGTCACATGGGGCTGGTATGGTCCCTCCAGCCAAAGGATGTCTCCTGTTCATACTCTGCCAGCAGAGCATAGAAAGTAAGTTCTGATAGATTCGATGTGCAATGTGCCAAGTCATTCTTCTTCTCTTCTTTAAGGCTGAGGTTTCTGTGGGAGCATCCAGATCCTTGTCGTCAAAAACGTCAAAACGGCGATCCAAGAATTCACTGGAAGGTAACGAAGCCGCCTGTGCATGTAGATGAGATGGAGGCTGCTCTTTATGTCTGACTAGAGTGTAGTAGGAGAACTTTGGGGAGCACAGCATGGCCACACCTGGAGGGGGGGCGGGTAGACTCTGAAACTGGAGGCTGGCTTCTGCACACACTCACAGAGGGGCATGTGCATATGTATGCAGGCTTGCCCCACCCAGGGCAGGAGAGCCTGTTGAAATCTAAAGGGTGCATTGAACTGCTGTCAGAATCGCTTGTCCCACATCTCAGTCTCATTGGTTCTTCTGCTGTAGTAGAAAGAGGTGAACCTGTTGCAAATCAGACACAGAGAGCCCACAGGCAGCTGCTGGTGCACTTAAAGAATGAATCATGTTGAGAGCCGAGCTCACAGACCTGGCCTGGGATTTGCTCGGCAGACCAGCAGACAGGACGGGAGAGCGTGGGGATCCTGGGATAGCCACTAGTGTTGGAGGCTTACTGACGTCACTGAAGTACGAAGTAGCTTGGCTGAGCAGTGTAGTTTGGGGAGAATCACCCTTTTCCTAACCTGTGGCATCATAGACAGGAGTATGGTAGGAGTTGGGGTTTTTCATTCAATAGTGACTCCTTGCCTAGCTTGTGGTGCTGTGGTGACATTTTATGCCAAAAAGCCTTTTCCTGTGTGTGCCATCTGTGGGAGATGCCCACAGGACCGGTTGCTGGCATAAGGGCAAGGGTGATGGTAGGCCTTAGCCACAGGGCTCCATGGACACCTCATCCCGTCTCTTCCCAGTTCTTCAAAGCTTCCCTGATGGTACAGGTAAATGTGGGAATGTCATTCCTAGTGAGGCTGCATTTGCCCCATGTTGGTAGGTTTTTTGTTGTTCCGGTGTTCCTATTTCACTGGCCCAACTGTGTGGAGTCCCGTGGGGTGTTCATTTTCGTGAACTCCTTGGTAGGATGCCTGCAGTGTTGAAATGTTCTCTTCTGGGTCCTTAGTCCTTTGTCACTTGGCTTCTGATTTGCCTGAGCCTTTAGTATTTGCTGCTTGTAGTGTTTGGTGATGTGTTTAGAGTTTCCAGACATGAAGATTGGTTTTATCAGGCATTTTTATTGTCTAGTCTTTTAAATTAATTCCTTACTGGAATTCATGGTGTAACTGAAGGCTGGATTGTTTAGGATGGCGTTGTGGTTGGCTGCCATCCCCTCCCTGGTCTCTGGGCCATGTCTTCTGTTACTACCTGCTTCCTTCCAGTTCTTCTTAAAGAAGTTTTATTTAAATTGTGCTGTTTTGAATTGTTTATTTTTACAGATTAAAAAAATTTTCTTGTTTTTGAGACAAAGTCTCACTATATAGCCCTGGCTGGCCTTGAACTCAGAGATTCCTCTGCTTCTGTCTCTGCCTCTTGAATGCTAGGATTAAAGGTGTTCACCACCATGCCTGAGGTGTTTTATTTTGTTTTCTTCTTCCAGATAAATGGATTTAAATCACTTTATCATTTGTACTTAACCTATGCCCAGGGAGTAAATAGACTAACTTGTCAGGTTTTTATTACTCGTGTTAACTGTGTTTTCCATGATTCGGAAAGTCTTGGCTGTGCATGTGGTGTGCTGGGGTGTCTTAGTTGAGGTGATTGTTGATACCTCACATTGTTTTAATCTTACTTTTGGGAGTCCTGTTTTCCTCCTCACCCCACTTTTTTCTCGGTGGTTTTGAGACAGGCTCTTACTGTGTAGCCAGCCTTAAACACACTTTGTAGTCCAGCAGGCTGCCTCGGCCTCCGGAGAGCTGGTATTACAGGTGGGCGTTTATCACATCCTCTTTTCTAATACTTGGTAGTTTGTGGATGCTCAGTGACACTGTCTTTTGTGACTCTGTCTTTCCCTCCTCGTCTCCCTTCTCTGTGTCTCCTCTCTTGTATGACCCTCAAGAGAATTTACCATCAGGGACTTGTAAGAACTGACTGTGAGCCTCACTGAGCTGGCAGCAGCTTGGTGGACTTTTATATTCCCAGCCTCACTAGCCAGGCACTGACTCACCAGAGACCCTTCCCTCAGCAAGGCTGGCACCACACTAGACATTCTGCCTGTCTTGAGTGGCTCATCATTTGAGCAAATGTCCTGGCTCAGAGGTGCCCAGGACACAGGGCTTGGGTGTTTGGTTCACAGGGTGAGCCTTGTATCCACTCAAAGAACAAGGGATTCAGGCATAAATAGACTCTTAAGGCTCTTCTGGATTCACCATGGCACGTAAGAGACGTATGAGAATATGACACTTTTACTTACTTAGAAACAGCTCATTTTTTATATATCTTCAGAACTTACTAAATTCAGCTTAGTTCCTGTGCTTGGTAACTGTAGCATTTGTAAGTTTAACACTTATTTCCATTGTGCAATTTCATGTCAGGAAGAAGGGACTCTAGAGCTAAGAAGGACCATAGCGTGAAGCAGCTTGGTAAGATCACTCGAGCAGTAGTGAGGCTGGGGAGTGAGTGTCTGTGAGTGGAACTAGTCGTCAGTGTCTGGTCCTTTGCTTCCGGGTGACCTCTGACTACGGAGGGTGGCCTCTCAGTGCTCGCTCCTATATGACGTCAGGCCTCATCTGGGAGCGTTTCCCCAGGTTACAGTAGGTGGGGAAGGACTGTGGGCTGCCACACCCTGCTGTATGTCAGCCGTGGACTGAAGTTGCCCGTTTGCACCTTCCTTTCTTTCCTGGGCAGAATCCACAGTCTAAAGAGACTGCTGGAGTGCAAACCTGTTAAGTGGTGGAAAATAGACCCAAGAGAAATAGGGATGAGGCACTCAGGCAAGAAGAGCCTCGGTGAGCAGGGGCATCAGCTGAGAGCCGCCTGGGGAGACAGGCCCTGTAGCAGGCCCTGAGGAGAGACTGCTGCAGGCTTGACGCATGCGTGGCAGAAGCTCAGCTGTAGGCTAGAGTGGAGAGAGGGACAGTGGTTGGAGAAGGGCCCAGACCAGCTGGCCGTGTGCAGAAGGCTTTGGCGGATCTCACAAGGGGAGAGACGAGATTTGGCTCTGGAGGGTGGGTGTAGAGTCTGGAAGACATTGAGACTTCGTAGCATTGAGAGATGGTGTGTGTGAAGATAAGAAGTAATGGCAGCTCAGCCCCAGAGCCATAGTGGGAGCAGGTGAGAGTTAGGGATTTGGCAGATGGATTGGATGCCACTAGTTAGAAAAGAAAGGACTCAAAGGAAAGACCCGCCTAGGAGACTTGGGGCAGAGGTGCCGGTTGGTGGGTTAGGTGACTGCGTCCCGAACTCTGGGACAATCAAGTTTGAGATGTCTGGAGCATATGTGTATGCACAGACAGCGAGTCATTTAGGCCGTGCGGAGGGACAGTCCTAGAAACAGGAGGCTGCAGATGAGTGTTTAAGAGCACTCTGTAGTGACGTCTGTACTGACAGCACATGTGGCCTGTAGATGCTCATGAACTCACCAAGAGTCAGATCGGAAGATGGATCAGAGGAAACGCTGGAGAGGGTGTCCTGAATGTCAAAGAAAGGACATGATGGAGAGCAGAGAGGACATCTTGTCCGGCCTTCTAAGGGGTGTCCGGGGGCAGCTGAGAGTTGAGCACTGATGGACACGCAGTCTGTGGTGACCTTGTAGTAGGCTCTATAGACTAACTAAAGCAGCTGAAATACAGAACTCCTGCAGTGTTTTAATCTGCTGTTAACTGTTTTATGTCAGGAAGGAAAGAGGATAATATTTCAGCTAAGATTTTAGACTCCATAGTGTCGGGACTAAATGACGAACCAGATCAGGAAACGACAGCTCCAGAAATAGGTAAGAGAAATGCGCCCTTCAGTTTGAACCCTCAGTGTTGATGTGAAATAGTTCCGGGTCAGTGTTGCTGTAAGAGAAACTGCCCTTCAGTTAAATTCTTCATGATTTTGATACAAAGTATTGACATGTCAGTGGAGCTGTGGATTATTTTTATTCTAAGCACTTTTCTGCTCATCATATTTTCCTCTGTGTACTGAGGATCATATATGACTTACCTTCCAGCTTGATTTAATTTGCTACATTACGTGATAATTTTATTAAGTTGGCTTGAAGTCTTCAACACTCCCCCCCCCCTATTTTTTTCTTTTGAGACAGCATCTCATTCTATAGCCCAAGCTGGTCTCAAACTCATAGTGACCTTCCTGCCTTAACATCTCAGATGCTGAGATTACAGGTGTGTGCCACATCTAGCTACATGCCTTTCTATATATTACCTATACATACTATTATGTGTGTTTGATAGGTACGATGTATGTGTATAACACGTAAGGTGTAAGCCAAGACATTTTGCTCAATTTTTTTTTTTTTTTTTTTTTTTTGTATTTTGAGACAATAATTTCTCTATGTAGCCCTGGCTGTCCTAGAATTCCCTCTGTAGACCAGGCTGGCCTCGAACTCATCCACCTACCTCTACCTCCTGAGTGCTGGGACTAAAGGTGTGCACCACTGCCGCCCTGCTCTTACTCATCTTGATACTGAAGTTGAATAAGAAACTGGATGGCTCCATAGAGGAGTTACATTTTTATGTCCCCATCGGCTCTACTTTGTTTCATTCAGAATTCTTTACCATTAAGGCTTTAAGAAGTGGGTCAGTGAGATGGCTCATCAGGTAAAGATGCCTTTGGCCAGTCCTGGCAACCTGAGTTTGACCCCTGGAACCTGCATGGTAGAAGGAGAGAACTGACTCCCACAGGTCATCTCTGACCTCCACTTGTGTGCTGTGGCTCACGCAGACACGCATATGCACTCACCACACTGTAAATGTCTAAATTCTAAGGCCTTAAAGAAGATGTCTGTGGCACATGGCCAGAGTCCTTGCAGTTAAAGATGGGGGGCGGGGGAGAAGTGTGCATAGTCACCCTCACTCCAGGCACTCTAGTTTCCTGGCGCTTAGAAAGAGAATCCTTGCGTTGAACTCAAGGAAAAACATGACACCCCTTTTAACTTTAGAGAAGACAAACTTTTTCTGGGCTTAACCTGCCTTGTATCTACCAGATTTTGTGTACTTGGTTTTTCTTTTTTGTGTGTATTGTCTGTGTATGTGCACGTCGTGTGTGGATGTGGAGGGCAGAGGTCCACATTGAGTTTCTCCTATTGCTTTTTCCCTTGTTTGATTGGTTGATTTATATTTTTATGTGTATTGGTGTTTTGCTGGCATGTGTGTCTGTGTGAGGATTGTTGGATTCCCTAGAACTGGAGTTACAGACAGTTGTGAGCTGCCATGTGGGTGCTGGGAATTGAACCTGGGTCCTGTGAAAAGCAGCCGGAGCTCTTAACTGCGGAGCCATCTCTCCAGCCCCTTTCTCTCTTGTTTTTTGAAGCAGGGTCTTCAGTTCTTTTAGACTGGTTGGCCAGCAGACTCGTGGATTTGCCTGTCTCCACCTCCCCAGTGCTGGGATTATGGGCGCATGCCACCCTCCCTGGCTTGTGGTGCAGCACACAGTAAAATTCTGAAACTATACCTGCAACGATGGCAGGCGTGTCTGTGCATGGGGTCCCTCTGAAACTCAGACCTCAAGAGGGATGTTTGGCCCATTCTGTTCCCTTGTTAGTGAGGAGATGCAATGGGAAAGCAGTCTGTGGCTGCCTTGTTTCAAGTCAAGCTCTGTACATGGCTTCTCCGGGCTGTCCGTCTTGGTTGGTCAGATAACAGGGTTCTGAACTGGGCAGCCAGTGTTCTTATTGACACTGTGGGCATGCCACCCTTCAACCTCATCTTGTGATGATACATTTTATTTGGGCAAGAGCTTTTCCTGTCTGTAGAGGTGGTGGTGGTGAGAGCTGGGAGGCAGTGTTGGCCTGTTCGGCTGTGACTCCTCATCCAAGACCAGTGGATGACTCCCACCTCTTCTGCTTGCCCTCCTGGCCTGGAGCAGCTTTGTGTTCCTCACTGCCTGTGGGTATGGAGAGATCTGCTCTGAGAGTGAGCGAGAGGGAGTCTATTTAAAACTCACAGCTCAGTGGGACTATTGATTTCAAGTAAATTGAAGCCATTCTTAGGCTTATATAGAGCAGTTTATAAATCTTATCTACAGGTGCGGAAGCAGAAGTTCAGTCCTTAAGAAGTGCAAACTGTCCCGTTGAGTGTTCAGTAGTTAGAGTGAAACCTGATGCTGCCTGGTAGAGTAAGCGTGTCACTCCCTACTGCCCCCTAGTGGGGTGGTCAAGGGGTGGCTCCTGTGCTGCTCCTGGATGGTAGGGCTGGTACTGTGGGTTTAGGTAACAGTAGTCAGGAGCAAAGCCCTGGCTTGGGAGTGCCCCAACCCATCTGCCAGAGTCTCACTATGTAGCCGAGGCTGACTGGGGACTCAAGATCCTTCTGCCTCTGCCTGCAGGAGCTGGGATGGCAGATGCACCATCATGCTCGGCCTGTGTTTTTAAAGAAAGCAGCCATCTGCTGGTTGGCCAGCCCTTACACATGGCAGGTTCTACTGTGGGCTGCCAGAAGAGAGGGTATGGGTTTTGTTACTATTTCACTTTTTCAGGTGTGTTGATGAGCTCACGAGGAGTCTAGCCATGCCCCCTCCATCCGTGAGCACCTGTTTCCTGCATGCTTGTAATGTCAGCTTGCAACCGTGTGTGCCGGTCTCTCTAGTTGAACATTTCCTGGCTTTTCTGGTACACTAAGCCATCATTTATTTTGCTCGCTTTCCCTCACTCATTTTGTTTTATTGCTGTTATCAAAAAATGTAGCAGCATACAGCAGTGCAGCTCACCCAGTGCCTAGGCGTCATATGAAGTTTAAATTCTTTAGTCTTGCTTTGCCTTAGCTATGGATTTTTAGGAATGATTACAATGTACGATAAAAACATCTTGATAATTTTCTGTAAACACTTCAGAGTATAGCCCCCAAATCCAGTGCAACAAAACACAGTCTCTGACATAACAGCATTGGCAGAATTATTTCTGATTATTATTTAAAATCCAAGCTGTTGAGACCAGCCTGGGCTACATAGTGAGTTCCAGGAAAGGCACAAAGCTACACAGAGAAACCCTGCCTCGAAATGTGCTCCTCCACCCCAATAAACAAACAACAAACAAAAACAAATAAATAAATAAATATGGTCCAAGCTGTGTTCTAATTTTTTTTAAGTTATTTTCCACTCTTTGAAAATGTGGTTATAATAGCAGCCCTGCACCGCTGGCGTACATCTGGGCATGAGCACAGCACAGAGCAGTCAGACTATGTAAGAATCCCGGAGAATGTGACTCGGTGTTCGACATGCTAGCTGCAGGCCTGACTGGAGGTCAGTCCTCAGGACCGGGGAAAGCACTGACTCTGTATGGTTGTTACTGACGTCCATGTGCTTGCCCACACCCATGGATCACATCCTCTCACCCAAATAATAAAATAAAGTGAAAAATTATAAAGAAGACCAGTGGAAGCTGAGCATAATGATGAATGCTTGTAATCCCATCACTTGGGGGAGGCAGGAGGATCTGGAGTTCAAGGCCAGCCTTGGCTGCATGTTGAGTTCAGGGGCAACCTGGGCTACATCAAACAAACTATGTCTTAAAAACAAAACCTTGCTCCAAAAAACCTAAAAGCAAACAAACAAACCACGACAAAAGCACACCAGTAGAGCTTGTGGAGAGTAAAATTATATGAAGGATCTGAGCTAAGAGGTATAGCTAAGAGGTATAGGGTGCTGGTCTAGTACGTGCCAAGTCAGGCTGGGGTTGCCCCCCCCCCCCAGGTTAATAAACTAATAAAGGCAGACAGACAGATAGAACATAGCATCATGCAGTGGGCTTCCCACAGGCAGACAGTGGTGTCTGCACTTTTCACCATGATGTTGGGTTTTGTAGAACAGAGGTGCTTGGTACTTACAAGGACAGTGAGACAGCCTGGACTTAGTGGGCTCCGGAGGTTGGCAGTCCATAGCTGCTGAGCTTGCTTGCTCTTAGATCGTGGAATTTCATGCTCATTCTTTGGCTGCTCTATAAGACATTTGCAGTACTTAGTCACTTCATTCAGACTATTGGGCCAGTTTTTTTGTTTTGTTTTGTTTTTTTTTTTTTTATCAATTGAAGAAAAGTTTCCTTTTAAAGCCCCACAGCACTACTTTATGTAGTTCTTCCTAACTGGAGCGGTTGGTTGATAGTCAGTGGCAGCTCGTGGTGTGAACCCTTTCTTTGGTTTTAAGGAGTCACACAGTTGGGTTTCAGGAAGCAGACCGTTCCCAGGGCCCTTGGGTTGATGTGTCAGAGTTGCCCCGCCGCTGTGCACGGCCTGCTCAGCGGGCCATTCTCATCCCTTTGCTTTTTACTGTGCAAAGTGTTCACCCCGCGTTGTGAACTAGTTTCCACTTTTAAGACTTGAACATTAGTAATCAGCGGACAGTCTTTGGGACTCTTCAATGTGTTGAGGGATGTATACAAAAAGTATTTTCCCCTTTCTCTTTCTTTCCTGATGTGCCAACTGTGTGAAGCTTGGCTCTTGGGCCTGGCTGGTAGGAGCTGGTGTAAGTGGGTCTAGGATGGGGAGGTAGGGCTAGTCTGCTTGACTGGGAAGTTCCCTGATCCCAGCTATCCTGAGATCCGGGCCAGGCTCACGTCTGGTCCTCTCTTCCTGTGTCTGTCCCAGAGCTGCATGGTCTCAAGAGCTGCCTTTGTCGTCCTTATCCTGTGGCAGTGTGGAAAACAGACATGTAAGTGCTAGGCAGGCCATTAGTCACAGGCCTTCATGGCACAGTCTCGTGCCCAGCTGTGAACTCTTTATGTCAGGATCTGAGAAGGCAATACTAACTGAACTAGTATTTCAGATGATAACTCAGCTACTCTGTTGCGGGAGAGCGCTGAGCCAGAGTCAGCTGTAAAACAGAAAGGTAAGAATGAGCCCTTCACATAGAGCACGCCAGCTGCCAGGCGCCAGTGTCCTCCCAGGGTGCAAGGGAGTCTGCACATAAAACAAGGCAAGACTCTTGGGCCTAGTGTGAAGCGGTGCCATTTGTGATACCAGAGTGTCATGAATGATCTCTGAAACAAGTTCCAGGGCCACTGGTCAGAGCCCTGCAGGCCACTAGTGTTGGGAGGACTGAGACAGCCAAAAATGTGGCTGCTGCCTGGTCCTCTGTCTGTGGGGCCTCCAGTCCAGATGCATTTGATTTCAGCCTTTTCTCACCGTCCAAAGGACTGTGGTGGAAGACCCCTCAGTCTGTTCCCAAAGCCTGGCAGCCCCCAGCAGGCTGGGCGTGGTGGGTGCAGCCAGGTGAGGGATGATGGTTGTCAACCAGTTTAAATACAGAATACTTGTCTGCGAACGACTGTGTCGGGCCCAGGGCAGGGAATGCATGGGAGAGTAGAGCTGCAGGGCCCCTGCCCTGGCATTGGTACAGGAGCTGAGGCTGCAGAGGTGGAGAAGAGCCTCCGCACAGGAGAGGATGGAAAGAGAGAGTAGGGGAGAGGGACTGAGGGTGGGTGACCCTTCCCGACAGGAGGGTGCCCCAAGGCAGCTCAGAGCTGGGGAGTTGAGGTGGCTGGCATGGCGTAGCAGAAACATGAAAGGCAAGATGTGGGTGTGGGCAAGGAGAGGGCCCAGCCAGGTCCTTCCAGACTTCACGTGGCCGTGTTAGGGAGGCCAGAGCAGTGGAAGACGGTGGTGATATTTATGGTAGCGGTGACATAGGTTAGGTTGGGTTTCACAAGCTCCATGTTAATTTAGGCTTGAAGAGCAGAGAGGAGTAGAGCCCAGCACAGCCTGCAGGAGGCGCCAGGTCTGGGCACACGGACCTGAGGCTGTACATGTGGCTCTTTCTGCATGCCTGTTGCCTGGGTCCCCGCTGCTCTTTTGTACTGTCCTTCTATCTGGAGTCCCTACTGTCCAGTCCCTGCCCACTGCCCACTCTGTGCTGGATCCTAGATCACCCCCCTTTCTGTGGCCGCAGGAACTCTTCCTCCCTGAGATTACTTTGTCCAGGAGCGCTGCTGCTGTAGCATTCATGTGATGCCTTGTGCGAGTCAGATCCCAGGGGCTGTGGCCCCTGTGCCCACATGTGGGCACTCCGGTGCTTGTGCCTTGAGGACAAGGCTTGTGTGGAGATGGGCATATGTGACTGCGTTGCTCTCCCCAGCCAAGGCGCTCCGGCCCTCATCCTGGTGGCCTTATGTAAACATGTCCCTGGGTGTGCTGCAAGGATTCTGGGCCTTCAGCTTTGTCGTCTGGTGGTGCCGGGGTCAGAACCCAGGGATTGATGGATGCTTGGCCAGCTCTGACGCCCTCTGCATCTCCAGCCCACAGCTTTGGCTTTGCTCCCTCCCTGTGGTGCTCTTCACTGGATGAGCCATGTTTGTGCCCTGAGTGCAGCACGTGGAGAGCAAGCACGGGATGAAGGTGCAGTCTAGGTCGCAGGAAGCTGGAGGAGTTAGTTCTTTAGTTCATCAGGGTGGGCTGAGCATGCTGGTCCTGCTGGCCCTGAGCTGTCACGCCAGCTTGTTTCGCGTGGCTTTGTGACTTCAGTATTTGCTTCACTTAGCTCAGTCTTTCTTTTTCTCCCTGGGCTTTTCTTTTCTTTCTTTCTTCTTTTTTTTTTTTTTTTTTTTTTTTTTTTGTTTTGTTTTTTTTCCAAACGGTTTCTCTGTGTAGCCCTGGCTGTCCTGGAGCTCACTCTGTAGACCAGGCTGGCCCTGAACTCACTGAGATCCGCCTGCCTCTGGATTCAGGGCGTGCCCCACCGCCCAGCCAGTCTGGTTTTAATATGCAGTTTTATGGTTCTGGTTGGCCGTAGCAGACCGGTGGTAAAGTGCTGGAGAAACGCCCAGAGGAGCCCTGTCTAGCAGGTCTCAGTTACTGGAGGTGTGTTTTCTCTGGCTGCTCAGGGAGTCACTGCTGTGTGTCCCTCCCATGAAGGCTAATTTTCTGCTGCTCTTCTTTTCTAGGCGACTCCCCCAGTGACGCAGGTGAGAGCGGTGTGAGTGTTTGGTGTGGCCCTGCGTGTGTCAACGTGGACTCTCCCTTCTGGGCCTGGACAATGTACCAGGGAAATACTGAGAAAATAGACCATTTGAATGGGTGTTAGTTTGCTGTATTTTAAGTCCCAGGCTTGTGTGGGGGTTATACATGTTTATGTGGTAGTTTGTTTTGTTTTGTTTTGTTTTCTCAAGACAGGGTTCCTCTGTGTAGCCCCTGGCTGTCCTGAAACTAGCTCTGTAGACCAGGCTGGCCTCAAACTCACAGAGATCTGCCTGCCTCTGCATGTTCAATGTGTTTTAATCTTGAAAAGGCCACATTTCAGGGTTCTTTCCAGAGTATAATGTTTATTTCTAATGTTCAAATTCTAACATATTTTTACTGTTTTCTAAAGTATAAATTTCCTTTATTTTAAGTAGTAGAATACATTCTACTGTCTTAGTAGTTTGGACTTGTAACTTGTGGGCTTAATCTTTTTATTAAAATGAAAAAACTGTTTTAGTCAGGTGGTCCTGCTTACTTTTAATCTCAGCACTCAGGATGCAGAGACAGGTAGACCTCTGTGAGTTTAAGGCTACCCTAGTCTATAGAGCGATCCAGGCCCTTCAGGGCTGCATAGGAAGACTTTGTCTCATAAGCACAAACAAAATGATTTCCTGACTGTGAAGAGACCATAGCCTCACTGTAGATCATTCAGAAATGTAGACCTCTGTAACAGAATGAAAGGCACTTGGTGACCGCTGTTTGTAACTGAGCCACACACACTTGGAGGCCCACACGTGTGTATGTGACTTCGAAGTCTGTCACTGGAACACTGTGGTTAATTAGATGTTAGCATGGGGAGTCCAGCGTGTGAGTGGACTGGGTTTGCTGGTGATCAACACTCCTGTCTGTCTAGTGTGCCATTTCTTTCCTCAGATTCAGTTCATTTGTGTTAAGTTGCAGACTGGATCTATCCATCCCTTGAACTTTATTCCCCCGATTAGTTGGCCAGTTTGTATTAGCAGAGCTTGTGTGTGTTCATGTCCCCAAATGTCCACATTTAGATGTCAGACCTCTTCTGTTTCGACTTCACCAGTGATGGACGAAAAGAGTTCATTGAAATTTTCAATCATTTGATTGATGCCTTTTCAAATATTTATATTTAAACTAGTTAGTATTTATATTTGAGTAAATTTTATTTTTGTTACTATTGAATTCTTTTTGAATTGCTGATTGGATTGTCACCTGTTTAGAAGGAGAAGCTGGACCTACTGGCCAAGATAAGCCCGAGGTGTCAGAGAATACAGAAGTCCCCAGTGAGCTTTCCTCCAATCTCAGGTGAGTCCTTCCCCAGTGCTTGGGAGTATGGCCACTCCAAGGATGAGCTGGGGGGCTTCCTGCCATAGCTTCTGCTGCCCATTCAACACTTGTGTGATGCCATAGTTATTATCTGTACACACTAAGTGTGGTGCCATAGTTATTATCTGTACGCACTAAGTGTGGTGCCATAGTTATTATCTGTACACACTAAGTGTGGTGCCATAGTTATTATCTGTACACACTAAGTGTGGTGCCATAGTTATTATCTGTACACACTAAGTGTGGTGCCATAGTTATTATCTGTACACACTAAGCGAAAGCTACTTGTTGAGTTTTCTTGTACCTGAGTTACATGGCCATGTTTGAAGCAGTGTGGCAGTTTGGGGAAGTCTCTAGTCATGGCAAAGGTCTGTCATGTTCTGATGAGTGGCGGCTGTGCTGTGTTAATGGGTGTTCATCATATGTCTCTGCATCCTGAGTGCTGAGATTAAAAGTAAGCAGGACCACCTGACTAAAACAGTTTTTTCATTTTAATAAAAAGATTAAGCCCACAAGTTACAAGTCCAAACTACTAAGACAGTAGAATGTATTCTACTACTTAAAATAAAGGAAATTTATACTTTAGAAAACAGTAAAAATATATTAGAATTTGAACATTAGAAATAAACATTATACTCTGGAAAGAACCCTGAAATGTGGCCTTTTCAAGATTAAAACATATTGAACATGCAGAGGCAGGCAGATCTCTGTGAGTTTGAGACAGTGGTGTTGGAATGATGCTAATGTTGACCTGGGTTTTTATTTTGTCCACTTTGAAATGTGTGTGTGTGTCATGTCCTGTTTTTTCCTTCCAATGCTTACTTAGAAGAATTCCTCGGCCAGGGAGTGCGCGACCAGCACCTCCCAGGGTCAAACGACAAGAGAGCACTGAGACCCTGGCAGGAGACAGGTGAGGCTGCCTGGCCGGGAGGTCCTAGAGAGCCCATGTTCTCTAGTGTGTGGGCCGTGGGATGCAGGGGTCTTGGGCCTGTGCTGAGAGACTGGGTGGGGGTGTAGTAGGTAGTGCTGGGAAGACTTGCTTTTGAAGAAAGATGGGCTTAGGTCTTAACCAACAAACCAGCATGCATTCCATACTGGCGAGAGGGAGAAATATGTGTGTTCATGTTCATGATACCTCAGAATGCATAGGCCAGTGTTGGGTTGTGTTTCACTGACCTCTAGATAGAAGACTTTCAAAGCATAAAAAGGAAGAGTTGAAGGCTTAATTGCACAAAAGTTAGAAACAAAGGGTACCCCAAAGCTGAACATACAGAAGAGGTAGTGGATATGGTGGCTGGGCCTAGAGGAGCCGTTCTGTGAAGAGGTGAGGTTCTGGGTCAGTGTGGCCTGAAGTGTGCCATTCTTTGACTGTCTTAGAGCCAGTGTTGGAAGAGGGAGATCCAAGAGCCTTTGTGGAGCAGAAGGACCAGCAAGGCTGGGGTAGTGGGCTGAGGTGGCCTATAGCTCTGGGCAGCATGGGGGCTTTGGGGTAGTGAAAGGTGCTGTTCTCTGTCCCCACTGTTCCCTGAGGTGTCGTTTCCCACTTCACCCACACCCTCACCCACACCCCCCTGTCTAGGGCAATGGCAGTCTGGCTTCTTTCAGATGACTGTGATGTTCCCAGATGTGTGGGGCTGATGACACTGGTGGCTAATGGGCCACTTCTAATGTAAGTGACTCTCTTCTTGCTTAGGTCAGGAAGTGGTAAAACCGTCTCCAATGTGATCATTGACTCACAGAATTCTGACAATGAGGATGATGAGCAGTTTGTGGTAGAAGCTGCCCCTCAGCTCACAGAAATGTCAGAGATTGAAATGGTTAGTTCACCAGAGGGTCCTGTTCTCAGTAAATATATTCGGCTTTTCATTCATGTAAAAACTGTTTTCCCCCCTAATTCCAGTCTAATTTCTTTAGTTTCTTTGTTTATATTTATTATTTGTTTGTTTGTTTAATGACTTTGAACATTCAGTGTACCTGATCTTTCTTCTTTTCTGCTCAGGTGCCATCAGGGGACCTGGAGGATGAGGAGAAGCATGGTGAGTGTACTTGAGTCCATATGTTCATGTGTCCATGTGTCCATGGGCTGGCTCTCCATGAGTGCTCTCACAGAGATACAAGTGGCCCTCCTGTGCCTAGCTGTGTCTAGGAGGGTCACTGTTGCTGCCACCATGTGGACCTGTAGGGAACCACAGGACCTGAGATTAGTATGGGCTCTGGTCACAGTGGCATCCTGTTTTGTCTGCCCAAGACATTAATGCCTGTATACACACATACACATATAAATTTCCTTGAGACTAGAGCTTTCTATGTAGCACAGGCTGCCTGGAACTCTCCATCCTCCTGCCTCAGCCTCCTAAATGCTGGAATTAGAAGCATGTGTTATCACACCCAACTTAGTTTCGTTTTTCATTCATATAAAATATTCCTAAGGAGTTGGGGATTTAGCTCAATGGTAGAGCACTTGCCTAACAAGCGCAAGGCCTTGGGTTCAGTCCTCAGCTCCGGACGGGCGGGCGGGGGGGGGGGAGTATTCCTATGGCTTTAAGGTTAAATGTACACAGCTAAATGCATTAAGAGGTGGAAGTTTGTTGGTTTTTTTGTTTTTTGTTTGTTTGAGGCAGGGTCCCATGTGTGGCTCTAGCTGGCCTAGAACTCACTGTGGGGACCACTTTTGACCATCCTCCTGCCTCTGCCTCATGAATGCTGAGATTATAAGTGTACACCACGCCACCCAGCACTGAGGTATAAGACTTTAGACCTTGTTCTTTCTCCCTCTACTCTCCCTCGCCCTTATGTGCAGGTGAAAATATGAGTACTATTTTCATTTAAAAATGTGTGTGTGTGTGTGTGTGTGTGTGTGTACAGATGTGTGTGTGTGTGTATGTGTGTGTATGTATGTATGTGTGTGGTGTGTGTGTATGTATGTGTGTATGTATGTGTGTGTATGTATGTGTGTGTGTGTGTGTACAGATGTGTGTGTGTGTATGTGTGAGTGTGTGTGAGTGTGTGTGTGTGTGTGTGTGTGTGTGTGTGTGTGTGTGTGTGGTCTGCTGGCTTCCATTCCAGCACAGAGGCAGTTTTGGCCGCTCTTCATAGTGGTGTGTTATATACCATGTGGCTATGTCATAACTCATCTGTTCAACCTCATTGGGTAAAAAAACACTTTTTCTTTTGTTTTTTTAAGACAAGGTTTCTCTGTGTAACAGCCCTGAGTGTCTGGGAACTTGCTTTGTAGACCAGGTTAACCTTGAACTTACAGAAATTCATCTGCCTCTGCCTCCCAAGTGCTGGGATTAAAGGCATGCACCACCACTGCCTGGCAAAAAAATCAAAAACTGCCTTTAAGTATATTTTATTAATTATGTTTGAGTTTGCTGCTGGTGGATAAGTCTTAAATCCAACCAGAAAGTAGCTGGTAACCTCTATACACTTGTGCCATGGTTGCGCCATGGGTGTCTCGTGCCTCACTGGTCATTATTGTGGTTCTCAGGGTTTGCAGCCCAGTTACACTGTTGATGGCGCTACCCCAGCAGCCTACATAGCTCTGGAAAACAGTGTTTTTTAAGAAAATGACTTTTTCCTAAGCTATTTACACCGTGGAGATTTCTAAAAGAACGTTAGTATTCCTGCCTAATCTAAAAGCAGTGTCAGCACTGAGAAACCATTAGAATCGCTCTGTTGGAGTAGGTAGTTACATTCTGGGGTGTTGATCCACATTTCTTCTTAACTTGGGGAAGAAGAAAAAAAATCTGCTTATTTCTGTGACACTTTGTGACTAGCCTATGCCAGCAGCAGGGGGCACCGTGTTCTGTCTTAGCACAGGATCAGAAGGTGTTTTGATATGGAAAGAGAAAGGATGAGAATTCAGTGTTTTGCCCATCTTCCCAATGAGGTCTGAGAGTAATAAGTAACTTCTTGGGGAATAAGCTTTAACTGAAAACTCCTGGTTTTTAACAGGTGGGCTTGTGAAAAAGATCTTGGAGACGAAGAAGGATTATGAGAAAATTGCAAGCAGTCTTCTCAAGCCCGGTGAGAAGGTAAGGAGTGGGTCTAACACGGGCACTTGGAAAAGCCTTTAGATGTTGCAGGTTCAGTAGATTTCAAACCCGTAATCTTGTTCATGTGCTTGAAGGCCATTCCCCTCCCAGCTGAAGTATAAGAAGGTGGGGCTGTCTGGGGTGCTGCTCCTCACTGTCCAGCCTGTTGCATAGGGAGCTGTTGAACCACCACTCCATGGCGTCCCTACTGGCCTTGACTGCTCATTCGCCCTGGCAGTTGTGAAAGTGGACAGGCTGACCCCTGACCCTAGGTCATTGCAAATTAAGAGCTGGGGTTTTCAGGCCTGGTTCTTACTGTGAGTTCTCTGTGTGTATGTCCCTAGGATCTTTCTTACTGATGTGTTTTTTCTTTTTAAACTGTTACGATGTAGATCCTGTGTGCAATCAGCCTCCAGCAAGGTCAGAGGCAACACATGAAGCTCCCACAAGTCACATTAGTAAGAGGATGGAACACTAAAATACCTTGAATGAGTTTTGGTGGCTGTGGTAGTTGGAATGAGAATGTCCCCTGTGGGCTCTGACATTTGAAATACTTGGTCCTCGGTTGATGGCACTGTTGGGGGAAGTGTGTCATTGGAGGCAGGCTTTGATAGTTTAAAGACTTTGATCACTGCTAGTTTGCTCTTTCTGCCTGGTGGTTAGAGTGTGAGCTCTCAGCTCCTCCTGCTGCTGCCCTGCCTTCACAACACCATCGTGGACTCTAACCCTGGGCCGTTGAGTGCAAATCAGTTACCCTGCCTTCCAGAAGGTGGTCACAGTGTCTGTCACAGCCAGTGGAGAGGAACCAGTATGGTTGATGGAAGCCTTTCCTTCCCGAGAGCTTTGGAGTTTTGAACTGGCTGGTGTGGCTGCCTCCCGTCATCCCCTTTGATGACTTTGTTGTTGTGCTTTCCCAGATATAATGTATGTACTATATATGTCTGTCTATATTGTGTGCTTGATATACATGGTGGGATCCAGCCTGTGTCTCCTTCTGTAAATATTTTTTGTAGTTTGTTACCTGCCTTTGTTCTTTTATTCTAAAGAAGTTCTAATTTTTCATTTTTAAAATTGTTTTAAAAACTCCTTTGTTGCAGTACAGACTTTAAGCTCCTTTGTACACTGAGCATTCTGTGTCGTATATCAGTTCTACCTGCTGTAAGGTAGTCGTGTTATTCTTTCTCATGCCTGATGCTATCTGCTTCACCCTTGAGTATCTGGTCAGTCCAGATTTAGTACTGTGTGTGGAGATCCGGTCCCCCGCCCTGTTCCGAGCCAGCTAGTGACAACTATCCTACACACTTGGGTGTGCTTCTGGAGAGCACCATTGTGTTCTTCCTTGCTTTAAGCGTTGTGCTTTCTGTCTGGCAAGGTCATTCCAGTTGCTCCCCTCCCCCTCCCCATTCTCCACGTTGTCTCTGCTGCTACTGAGTCTTGGGGCTGGATCATGCAGTCCTGGTAGTGAGGTTACCTTCATCTGGTTCCATGGAAAGTCTGGTAATCTTGCCAGGTATGAGTCACATGCATTTAGCCCCAGCACTCAGGAGGCAGAGGCAGGTGGATCTCTGAGTTTAAGGCCAGTTTGGTCCACAGAGTGAGTTCCAGGCCAGCCAGGGCTACACAGTGAGACCTTGTCTTAAACAAACAAGCAAACAAAAACTGAGCAAAGGTCTGGTAATTTAGATTCAGATTGTATTAGTCTAGTTCATTCGTTTGTTCATTTAGACAGGGTCTTGCTGTGTAACTCAGACTGGCCTTAAACTCATGGTTCTCCTGCCTCAGGCTCTGCTCTTGCCTGCCTCTCTTTACTTGTACTCACTCATTGTGTTGATATTGGTATTTGTGTATTGTTATGTCTGTCTGTCCCTGTACCCGACTGAAGAGATACAGTACCGCAAACGCAGTTGGAGCACCCCGGTGCCGTCATTGAGCCCACACTCTCAATCCTCAGACATAGTGTCTCCCTGCCTGAATTTAGT
This sequence comes from Onychomys torridus, assembly GCF_903995425.1. Lineage (NCBI taxonomy): Eukaryota > Metazoa > Chordata > Mammalia > Rodentia > Cricetidae > Onychomys > Onychomys torridus. Next base: position 7,188,749 of record NC_050465.1, read on the forward strand.
GCTTCTCATTCTCCTGTGTGCTGGTACAGCTTTCGGATGTGTATTCTAAGCAATGAGTAATAACTCTACATTGAAAAATGGCATGTAAATGTACCATAATCTGTATCTCTCCACAGCTTGCTTTATAGTTTCCACATTGTATTTTACACATTCCAGGGCTGGGATGTGGTTCAGTGGTAAAGCACTTGCTTAACATGTTGACAGGTCTGGGCTCCATCCTTAGCATGTCAGAAAAGAAAAGAAAAAAAGGTTTGTGTTTATACGTTTGGTTCATGTACTTTGTAGGACTTTATGGAATTCCATATGCAAGCCGTACTCTGCCAGTGTGTGTCGTTGTTGCTGCCTGTTTGCTTGTGTGGAGACACAGTCTTGCTCTGTGACCCTAGTTGGCTAGAACTTGCTATGTAGACAAGGCTAGCTTCAAACCTGTACCACCATGCCCGGCTCAGCACTTTTCTCTTTGCTCTGAGCATCTCTGTGGACTTGTGTGTCTCTGCATGTTGCTGAGGGTACATTTGTCAGGTGACGTCACCGCCTCTTTCAGCAGAGCCCCTGGGAAACCTTCCTCTTCTCCTGGCTGCCTACACCTTTTCTGCACTGTGATTCCTTTCCAGGCCGTGGCCTGGCTCATCTTCAGCGCTGTGATCCCATTCCGGGCCATGGCCTGGGCCCCCTTGGCCTGCATGTCCTTCTCAAGGCCCCCACCTCCTGTTGCCGCTCTCCCTGTGTCCCCCTTGTCATGATCTGTCCAGGTTGCCACTGTGTCCCTTGCTAGCCCCTTTTCTTGCTGTTCTCTGAGCATTAAAGTTTCAATCTTTTCATCCTTTTTATTCTCTCAAAACTTTGTTATTTAATGAGTGAATTTCTTTAATAGTTGTAAGCATTTTTATAGTTCTTCTTAATTTTGAAATAACTGTAACTTCAGTGAGGCCAGGAGATTTTTATTTGATATGTCAAAGTCTGGAGGCTACATTTCCAGCTAGCAATGGCCTACATGCCCCTGTTTTACCCTTCTATGTGCCTAACTTCAGGTGCCTTACGGGAGAAGATGGCTGCCCCATCTTAAGCCCCCAGGCTGCATTCTAGCATGCAAGAAAAGATGAAGGAGAAGGCATGCCCTCCATGTTTAGCATACTTACTGGAAGTTGGATCGCCATTTACATTGTTCATCACTGTCATAAAGAACACCATAGAGTATTTTGGCCTCTGTCAGTTTAACTAACTACAGTCATATTCCATCACCCTCAGTGAGAGCTTGGGCACGATTCTTAGGCTGAAGTCTTGGCAGGTGAGGGGTCCGGGGAGGGAGCGGCCTAGCTGGGCTGAGGTGGTCTCCCATGTGTGGGCATGTATGACAGGAAGCTTCGCACAAAGGGAGATGAGAAATGGCATTCTCCAGCTGTCTCCTCCGTGGCATTTCCTGGGGAGTTGTTTATCTCATCCGTGTTTTCCAGGCTGTTCTGAAATAGGGCTATCTGCCCACAGTTCCAGGTCTCCTCTGCTTAGCGGGGCTGGCCTCTGCTTAGCGAGGCTGGCTTCATCCTCATGATGGGATTTGCACACGCCAGGATCGCAGGCTCCGGCTGCAGTTTGGCGAGGACCTCCGTTGCTATGTCGGTAACACCCTCCTTTTCTCTGGATAGCCTTGAGGATTTAG